>NW_026727334.1:0-72283 GCF_029784015.1 Lycium ferocissimum
AACGGAACCACTATTGAACAGCATTTAACTTTATCCATTTTAGATATAAATTAATTACCAAACAGTAGTACTTTATAACTGAAGTATATTTTAAGAAAAAGTTGAGCAGCAATACTGATTGCCTTTCATACACGAATGCTTTGGTGTGCTGTATATGAGAGTTATGTTTGATATGAAATTTTTATGAATGTGATTATGGCTTGCTTTTTAAACATTCATGGATTATGATTTCGAGATTCATGCATGTTCGCAGGAGGGATGCACCTTATGTGAAGTAATTTTTTTTTTTTTTTGTATGCTAAATGTATCGTGGGCTTGAGGCTTTCCATTGTCTGTGGTAGCCTTTTCTGCGTGATGGAATTGCTTCACTGATGTAATGCTATTACTCATTGAATATGATAAAATAGTGTGAATTAGTATATAAAAAGTCGATTTCTATCATTTTTCAAAAGAATAATTGCATTTAGGGATCAAACTGGCAACCTTTATATGAGGTAAAAGACAAGTAAAATAATCAATAGTCCAAAGGTAAGATTGAATTACATTTATAATCTTAAAGTCTAACTATGAATTGAAGAAACAAGTCAATTGGTGAATTCTATCATTTATTCGTTAAAAAATGGAAATTTTGTCGAGAAGAGATGTAGTAGTGCAATTGAATTGTGGTTTATTAATATGATCTACACATTTTTTTTCCTTCAAATAAGATGTTTCGCTGATTCTAATCTTTCTTCACTTCTTTTAATAATAGCCTGTTTCGCCAAGCTTATTTTTTTTTCAAAAATGCTTATTTTTTCTAAGAAGTGCTTATTTTAAAAAAGTGAGGTGTTTGTCCAAGCTTTTGGACTATTAAAGTGAGATGTTTGACCAAACATTTTCTAATAAATGCTTATGAAAAGTTCTACGTACGCCATTAATTTTCGCTTGTCATGATGCAATGCAACTAGGGACCATGACAGGCACTAAGTGAGACCCGATTGCGGTATATTTCCATCTTCAATTTTCCAAAAGAGAAAGGAGAAAATGTTAGCGTCACATATTTTATCTAATCTACAACTTTTTTAGCCGGGGACTGTGCTATCACAAATTATGTAATCAAATTCCAAATATATAACTGAAGTATCAAGAGAATCAACTTGACTACTTGAGATAGGGGGGGACCATTGCCCTTTTTCAACTGTAAGCCAAAAACAAATTGAGGGGCTGTTAATTCGTTGTCAAACTGGAGCTTTTCAGTTTGAAACTCTTTAAGGATTTTTTTTTTTTTTTTGCTTTTTTATTTTTAAGAGACTAAGGTTTGATACTTGTTCTGTATTTTGCCAACCAAATAATTGGATTGATTCATATACTAATTGGTGTGGAGGGGAAAATTAGCTCCAGTTAGATTCTCCAGTTATGGTAAGGTAGCCACAAGCATTTGCTTTCTCTTGTTCAGTTGTTTAATGTTTATCATTATCAGGGGCGGATCCACCTTTGGGGTGGGGTGGCACGCGCATCACCGTATCGATAAATTTTTTATATACTTATTGCAATTCGCTTAAACTGGTTAAATATTCGATTCCGTCATCCCATTTCTGCAAATTAAACAAAGGTGTGTACGGGTAGACACGAGTTTGAATCTATCTTGAACATTTCCGGCTCCCATTTTTCTTTGTGCTTTTTAGTTCCCTTGTACCAATAATTCCCTTTTCGGCTCTCCTAATTTTCTATTTATCTTTTTATTATTTATATCTTCTTTCCTCTATTCTATTATTTTATCCGTGATCTCTAGCGAGACACACACAAATAGAAACTTCATAATCGCTTAAATTAAGCATTTTTCTTAATCTCAAATCCGTGAGTATTTAAATCGAAAAAACTTGGGTCTCAATGGAAATTTTGGATTGAGATCAAAATTCAATTTATTTTTATTTTTTATAATTTCTTTTGTTTATTACTCCCTCCGTCCATGTTTACTTGTCTATATTTGACTTGCGACACTCTTAGTAAGCAACAAATAAAATGAGAAATGAATTGGAGTACTTAAAAGTAAATTATGTCTTGATTCTTCAAACTATACAACTTACAAGTAAAAGTGGACATATATTTTTAGTATAGTGGACAAATAAAAATAGACGGAGGGAGTGTATTATAAAAAAATTGTGTTATTCTATAATTGTTAAATTCAATTTAAACCACTTTACTACTTAAATTATGGTGGAATTTTCACAAGCATTGCTTAGAAAAAACATGAAATTTATGATTTATTTTTGAGAACTTGTAGTTTATCTAATTTTACATTTACTTATGGGGTGTAATTACCTATTGAAGAATTTTTGTATTATTTTTCTTATTTTAATTGGTGTAATTCCCTTGTTGAAGATGTTATTTTACTTGTGCAAGTTGATCTTTTAATATACATAAAAGATGCAAGTCCCTTGGTGAAAATGTTGATTTTAGCTTGTTGTTAATGGGTGTGATTCCTTATTTAAGATGTTAATTATGTTCGTTTCTTGATTTTTGAGATGTAATTTTCATATTTGCAAGTAAAAAAAGGTCTATTAAATTGATCCGAATAAACTAAAAAGAGATGGACCCTCCTAACAAGATGTACATTAAAGAAAATTATGGCACCCGGCACCTTCAAATCCTAGATCCGCCTCTGATCATTATTGATGGAAACGAGAATGAGCTATGACGAATGAACACAGACAGGGGGTGGACTCGTTGGACTAGGACCCCCAAGAGTAAAATAATACTAGGAAAAAATATATTACCACTTCGTCACATTCATGTGACGGTATTTGACTGAACGCGAAATTTAAGAAAGAAAAAAAGATGTTTTGAGCTTGTGGTCTACAACAAGTATAGACGTTTATGTGGTTATAAATCATCTCATTAAGAGAAATTAAAAGTTAAAACTAAATAAGGAAAATATGACTTTTTTAAGAGAGCAAAAAAAAAAATGATAAATATATTCTCTTCTCTTGGTGCATATGAAAAAAGAATTGCAGGACACCAAAAGTCGGCTATAATCAAATCAATTTTCTTAAAATAAATTAAACTCATAGCTAGTAAAGCATCTGTGTCTAACACATGTACGCACACACACTTCAACTTTAAACTATTGTGTCAACGGTGCATTTTGATTAATTAAATATTGAAGTTTTAAATCCAAGAAGAAAAGATATCATTGAATAGAAAAATTAGTGTTGTTTAAAAGTAGTACGCCATCTGTTTCATAATAGGTGGTGTTTTTAGCTTATGTATCTCCTTAAAAAGTTACTCATTCCTAAAAAATTAGAAGTATTTTTACTAATTTACCCCTAATCAAATTTTACCTTTAGTTCGATCCAATTTCTCCCGTAAATGGCTTATTGAAGGTAGCCTTAATTACTCCCCAAAACACAAAATCCTAAGGTACCCATCAGAATCGGGATTTGTTGAACGAATAAGTTCCAAACCGTACGTGTTACTTCAAGTGCAGTCCCTGAGAACTGAGAAGATGAATGTATTCTTCCCAATTGAGGCAACATCTTGCATTAAAAACGAAGGTCCCAAAAATGTGGGATAAAATTTATAAATATCTACTTTTTAACTTCTGTAATTAAAAAATAGTTATTATTATGGCATTTTATATTTAACAAAATAAACTCAAAGGGTTCTTTGATTTGAAGACAAGTTATGTAGGATTAGTTATGGTGGGATTATTTTATTATTCAAACTTTACTATTGTATTAAAAAATAACATGATTGTGATAATTTCCAAATTAAGTCATTCTTTTTACGTAAAATACCATCCACCTTATTTACTAGAAAAAGTGTTCGAGAGACCTCATGGGTACTTTTGTCATTTTCACTATTTTTTCGAGGGATTATTCCATCACATGGCAGGTTGCCAAGAATACCTTATCTCAATACTATTTCTAATTGTGGTATAACTTATTCCAAAATTAGTAACCAAACAACGAATACTAAATTTTTATCTCAATATTATTTATGCTTGTTCATCATACAAAACGACCCTAAGACATTGACATTGAATTTCACTTTTAAAATTTAAAATTTGGCTATTTTTTCCGAAATTTGACCATTGAAGGCTACTGTATCTGTGACACTTTTTTTGTGCGGATTGCTCTTCAAACGCACTGATCTTTAATTTTTACCCCTCAAATTGCTGGTCTTTAATTTTTGTCCTTCGCTTAAAAAAAAAGTGGCGTAAAATATCCCGAGATTCCGGGGTTTGACCGCCCCCCCCCCCCTCTCCAACCTTTTAAAAAAAAATCGCAAGGCTAAGCTTTCGTGAAATCTCTTCCTTAAGGCCTAACATTTGCCAAAAATTAGGCCTATTCAAATGTTAGGCCTTAAGGTAGAGGTTTGTCTTAAGGCCTAATTTTGGGCAAACCTCCGATGAACCGCCGACTTTTGTCTTGACAGGTCTAGTTTTGGGAAAAAGTTTGTCTTAAGGCCAAACTTTTGCTCGAATGGGCCTAATTTTGCTACGAAACTCTGCACTGTGATTATTTTTTTTTTACTGAGCCGGGGTTCGAACCGAAAATCTCAAAGTATTACGCGAAGGAAAAAAATTAAAGACCTGCAATTTGAGTGACAAAAATTAAAGACCACCCCCGAATAAGCACAATCGTGCAAATTGCCCGATCCGGGATATGTGCTTGCTGATGAAAACCCAAAAGGCCAAAACTAAAGCTCCGGCCCATAGAATACCTGCTGATTAAACCCAAAAGTCCAAACTCCATAATTCTTGCTTCTGGATATTTCTCATTAAAAAAATTCAATTCATAAATCTCTCAAATGTAAATACAACTATATTCTAATTGTCTGTCTTTTGTTTTGATTATAATTATATTGATTAATCATAATAATATCATTTAATCACGTTTTGGAACTTAAAATGATTAATTCCAAAACTTGTTAAAATTACAGGAAAGTTAAAACTATAAATGTTGGTGAAGTTTAAGGACTACAATTGTAATTAACTTAAAATTTATTGTCATAATCTTAAGTGGTAAACTAACATATTTGATGTTTAGTTTTTTTTCCGAAAAAAAAAAGGTCAACTGATCTAATTGGTTTCATTAATAAGCTTGTAATCCAAACAAATTGCATTCATTTTTTCAAAATGCTCCTATGCAATGACAGCACATCATTGTTAAACTTCTGGCCTCAGAAAAATAAAACTACATGTGACGTTCTGCATGTTTCTAGCTAATAAACTCACAACATTAAATGTGTTATTCATATTTACACAAGTATTTGTCTGTATACGACGCGCTAGGTGTCAATAAAAATTAATCATAATAATTATTAACTTATTTATTTAATATAATAAAATTTGTCACATCACATTAACATATTTAAAATCAATAAATTTGTGAAATAATAAATATAACTATTAATATATTAAATTTAACATCCGATGTATGCTTAAATAGAAATTTTGTATTGAAAATTTAACCCGCCACTTAATACCATATCACGATTGCAATTACTTAATATCATAACACGATTGTATATATATTAAAGCTACATGTGTCGTTCTGCATGTTTCTAGTTAATAAGCTCAAAACATTAGTTATTTGTACACTAACAAGTAACATGTGTTATTCATATTTATCTTCTGTGTAACATGTGTTGCCTATACAACTTAATTATAACTAAGAAAACTTCATATTTTAATTTATGTGTCTTAATTTGACGGGTCACGATTTAATAAGTAAAAGAAATATTTAAATCTTATGAACTTAAACTAAAAATATATTAACTAACTAAATATAATTAATATGTTATAGTCTTAAAACGTTATGTATGACGTTGAAATTATATATATATATATATATATATATATATATAAAAACAGTGACCTTCTTTTTAAAAAGACTGTATAGGGTACTGGACACATGAAATTAGACTAATGAGTAGTTTGTTCATCGATCCTGAATTGTCTTTTCGATAGAGTTTTTATTTCAAAATATTTGGCGCATTAAGAAATACTAAATCATTTATTACTTTTTAAATATATATATATATATTATCTATATATACTAAGCGCGGTGGGGGTGCGAACACGGCTCCCCCCGCTTGTACCAAAAGCTGCACGAATTGTACCCGCATTAAATTCTTATACCATAAGCTATATAACTTAGGGGAGAAGTATTCAAAACACACTCCAACTTTGGCCAAAATTGCTATAACACACTCCAACTTTGCGGGAGTCCTATGACCCCCCGGACTATTTTTTTGTGTATTATTGAGGGTATTGGGTGACGTGGACAAAAAAGTGAGTCCCTCAATATTGGGTATTATTGAGTCCACGTCACCAATAATACCCTCAATAATACACAAAAAAATAGTTGGGGGTCATAGACTCCCGCAAAGTCGAGTGTGTTATAGCAATTTCGGCCAAAGTTAGAGTGTGTTTTGAACACTTTTCCCTATAACTTATACACTTTATCCAACTATTTTTATATCTCACGTAGACATGTGTCATAATACTTAATATTTATTCCCTTCTCATGTATAGACTTATGCACTTCAAATTTAATTCTCCGACATATTTATTTTCTCCATATACTTTTACTTGTTCACTTTTGACTTTTCGGGTTCTAGCTGAATATTTATTCTCTTCTCATATATAGACATATGCAGTTCAATTTTAATTCTCCTACACAAATTTATTTCCTCCATGCACTTTAATTTGTTCACTTTCGACTTTTCACATTCTTTGAGAATTAATAAATTCCACGTGAATGTATGTCATAGTACTGAATATTTATTCTCTTCTCATGTATACACGTGTGCACTTCTATTTCAATTCTCCGACACATAATTATTCCTCCGTGCGCTTTTGGGGGATGAACACGACTCCCCTCGCTTGTACCAAAAGCTGCACGAATTGTACCCGCATTAAATTCTTGTACCATAAGCTATATAACTTATACACTTTATCCAACTATTTTTATATCCCACGTAGACATGTGTCATAGTACTTAATATTTATTTCCTTCTCATGTATAGACGTATGCACTTCAAATTTAATTCTCCGACATATTTATTTCCTCCGTACACTTTTACTTGTTCACTTTTGACTTTTCGGGTTCTAGCTGAATATTTATTCTCTTCTCATATATAGACATATGCAGTTCAATTTTAATTCTCCTACACAAATTTATTTCCTCCGTGCACTTTAATTTGTTCACTTTCGACTTTTTACATTCTTTGAGAATTAATAAATCCCACGTGAATATATGCCATAGTACTGAATATTTATTCTCTTCTCATGTATACACGTGTGCACTTCTATTTTAATTCTCCGATACATAATTATTTTCTCCGTGCGTTTTTACTTGTTCACTTTTGACTTTTCGCGTTTTTGCTGAATATTTATTTTCTTTTCATGTATGAACACAACTGCCCAAACTTGTACCAAGAGCTTCACAAATTGTACACACAATGAATGCTTGTATCATAAGCTATATAACTTATACACTTTACCTAACTATTTTTTAATCCCACGTGGACATTTCTAATATGTCATAGTACTTAATATTTATTCCATAGACGCATGCACTTCAATTTTAATTCTCCGACATATTTATTTCCTCCGTGCACTTTTACTTGTTCACTGTTGACTTTTCACGTTCTTGAAAAATATAATATGTGTGTGTCCAAATTACTTGTTCATTTATAAAATCAAAATAAAATTAACCCTTTGTAATAAATGTTCTTAAAAATAGTCTATTGAGAGAGACTATGACAACTATCTAAGTGAGATAAAAAAAAAAAGTAGTTGGTTAATATGTGCAATTTATATAACTTTTGGTACCAATTTGCATTGCTATTGTTCGTCCTCTTTTATGTGTGTGTCCAAATTACTTGTTCATTTATAAAACCAAAATAAAATTAACCCGTTGTAATAAATGTTCTTGAAAATAGTCTATTGGAGAGAGAATATGACAGATGTCTAAGTGGGGTAAAAAAGTAGTTGGTTAAAGTGTGCAATTTATATAACTTTTGGTACAAATTTGCATTTCTATTGTTCATTCTCTTTTCACGTTTAAAGTATTAAGAAAGAAGAAAAACGGGGATAAAAGTCACTCCCTCATATCACGTTCTTTAAGAATTAATAAATGAAATATATATTTTATCATAATATCCATATTTATTGGTGTATAATCTCAAGAGCTTTACAAAATGATTTGAAAATAAGTAATTAATGTGAAGAGTAAAATAAGACGAAAATTCCTTTCTCTTCATATGTTAACGTAGAGAGACGAACACAGCTTCGTCAACTTGTACCGTGAGCTTCACAAATTGTACACGCAATGAATACTTGTACCATAAGCTATATAACTTGTACACTTTATCCAACTATTTTTATACCCCACGTAGACATATGTTATAGTACTTAATATTTATTCCCTCTTCATGTATAGACGTATGCACTTCAATTTAATTCTCCGACACATTTATTTCCTCCGTACTTTTATTTGTTCACTTTTGACTTTGACTTTTCACATTCTTTAAGAATTAATAAATCTCATGTGAATATATGCCATAGTTTCTATTATATATAAGCGTGGAGGAGGGACGAACACCGCTCCTCCAGCTTGTACCATGAGCTTCACAAATTGTATACGCAATGAATGCTTGTACCATAAGCTATATAACTTATACACTTTATCCAACTATTTTTATATCCAAAGTAGATTTATGTTATAGTACTTAATATTTATTCCCTTCTCGTGTATAGACGTATACACTTCAAATTTAATTCTCCGACACATTTATTTCTTCCGTGCACTTTTACTCTCCTTTGCATTCTCTAATAATTGTTTCTTTACATTTATAAAATGTATTACTTTATATTTTCATTTCGGAATTAAAATTTGGACACATCACATTTCTAATATATCATAGTACTTAATATTTATTCCATAGACGTATGTACTTCAATTTTAATTCTCCGACGCATTTATTTCCTCATATTTTTTTAATTAATTTAAAAAAAATATTTTATTAGTTTTGCTTTTAAAAAATCCAATATATACAACAATGGTTCTTATGTTTGGATCTGAACATTTAATTGATTGAAATGGATATCAACTTGTCAGTATACATATAAGATATTAAGCAATTTAAAAGAAAAAATCTAGAATCAAAATATTAATTTTCCCTCACCTTCTTACTAATTTTCTTTGTCACATTGATGAACAACTTTCATTGTCACGACTATGACAAATTTTTAAAGGTTATTTATAAAATACAAACCTTAAAGATTGGTTAATTAAAGTGAATAAATATATTCGGCCCGTGCATCGCACGGGCATATATGGCTAGTATATATATATATATATGATTCGAACTTAAAACATAAATGATATGAATCGAGGTATATATTCTACCTTAGATTCCAGTTCGGTCATTTTAATCAAGTGTTTAACTATAATAAATTATTATGACTTGGTATATGTAAAAGTTTTTTTTTTTTTTTGGGGAAAAAAGAAAAGAACAACCCCTAACGTCATTATATTGTCATCAAATGTAAATACCAAATTGATTCGAAAAGTACAGCTATCGGGCCTCACTTTATACTCTTCTCGGGAGCAGCAAAACCTTGAGTTGGACCTGTAGCACCCATCCCACTTAACAAAGCTAATTAAGCTTACTAAGTTAAAAATAGTTTCAAATAGATAAAGAGTTCAAGTATATCAAAAAGTTTGTAAGAAACTAATTTAAAACATAGTATTTATAACTCAATAGCGGAAGGTCCATATGTGTAAAGTTCAAAATACAACATCTCAACATAGTAGAATCTCATAAAACCCCCTTAAAATGTAGATATGCAATTAGGACAAAAATGGAAAGCACCTATTTTGAGTTAAATCAACACGAGTTAAATGAACACTTTAGAATTCATCAAACACGTAGTAGAGAAATATTTTTCGCGCTACAACATCCAAGGCTCATACCAAGCATGAAATTCAATTCTCAATCTCAATTACAAACTAATTAAGTTTCCCAAGTTCAACATAAGTACTGAATTTGAAATATTACAAGACTTGGGCATGGACACTCCCAAAATAGTCAAGTCATTCAGCAAAATCAAGTTACAAAATATTAGCATCGTGACCCAAATTTCATTCAAAAGTGCATATCTAAGTGTATCACATGGATTATGTACAAGTCCCCAAAAGTATTCAAAATAAACATGCTCATGCAAATGTGATCTTCATCTAAGCTTCTAAATAGTCTACTTCAAATGACCATCTTTAAGTCTCCCTCAGAACATTACCTACGATGGTAACAAATTATCACTAAGCATAAAGCTTAGTGGCACATAAACTTAACTAACATTTCATATAAAAAAGTATGCTATGTAAGGAGTACAAAAATAAATTCTAGAAATGAGCATATCAAAATCATCATCAAGTACTTAATGAAGGTACAATTGTTTCAAGAGAATCAACTATCAAATAATAAAATAGTTTAATATATCAATATTCAAAATCTCAAATGTCAAGAAGCTTTCCAAAGCTAATTCAAAAAGGTCCACCGATTAGTTAATTGAATAGTGAGCTATGTATCAAATATGAGTGCAAGAAGTAAATTCAAGACATAAGCTTCTCCGATTTATCATCATGCACTTAATCAATGTACGACATTTCAAGAGAACCACAAACCATAAGATAGTTCAAGATACTAATATTTCAAATACCAAGTGTCAAGAAAGCTTTCGAAGCTAATTCATGAAACGTCATTCAATTAGTTAATTTAATAGTGAGCTACGTATCAAAAATAAGTCCAAGAACTAAATTCAAGGAATAGACTTATCAAAGTAAGCTATATACGATATTCAAGAGGATCAAATATCAATCCAAGAAGTAGTTCCAAATAACAATATTAGAAGTAGTTCCAAATAACAATATTCATAGCTCTAGTGTCTAGAAAGCTTCCCAGGATAATTCGAGAAAGTCATTCAGTTAGTTAATTTCATCCAACACACACGTCATGCCATCATATCAAGCATAATCAAATAACAAAAAGGACCGAAGCCCAAATCAAGAAGGGTCGTCACCCAATAATTAAGAGAATGATGAGCCATGTTGAAAGTGGCTTTCCACTCATACTCGAAAATGGACAAAAGTTCATCATCAAGACGAAATGTAAATGCAAAGTCAAGATGAGCAAGATTTGAAATCAAGAAGTTTCGTCACCTAATAATCAAGAGAATCAAGAGCCATGTTGAAAGTGGCTTTCCACTCATACTCTAAAATGGACAAAAGTCCATCGTCAAGATGAAATGTAAATCCAAAGTCAAGATGGGCAAGATCCGAACAATACCATGAGGTATGTCATTATAAGTGACAAGGTCACTATCACAAGAAGGACAATGTCCCGACAAGAATGCAAAAATGCTCAAGCAACCCGTATGTGTGGGCGAATTAAGTCATCTTACAAAAATACTTCACATAACACCAATGTGATTTTAACATACTTATAACTCAATTACAAAATTATACCCTCAATGATAATGTTATCATATTTAAGTGTCTCAAGATATTCTTTCTCAACCAACAAAGCAAGTAAACTATCAAAATAGCAACAAAATCAATACGATAACAATTTAAAGTAGATACTAATTCACCAAAATTCAAGCTTCTCACAATATCTCAAACAAAATAAATTGAAAGAAAAGTTCAAGTTTAGGTGCAAACCTTGGAGCTTTAGTGCTTCTAAAGGTCAAACAAACATCAAGAAGTTATAAATCCTCAAAGCAACGATCAAATAAATATGTCGACTTCCTTAGCCAATTTCCCTTGGCTTGTACACGAGTATATATATACCTTAAATACACAATCAAATATCTATTTAAGTTCAATGGTTTTAGTACGTTGAAAATAAATATGATATTAGTGAAAATCACCTTGAACTATCAAAACAGAAATTCTAGACAGTACTACTGTCTTGTATTGCGGCTAAGTTTCAAAGGGGTAAACAACAAAAATAGACTTTGTGGTATTAATGAAAGTGGTAGATATATGTCTTGGGGTTCCATAGAAATTTAAATCACCCCTAATATCAATTTTGTACAAAATCATATGCTCAAAATACTAACAGTAGTACATGGAGGGTTTGTAAAACAGAATCTGGGCAGCACCTTCCCTGTACTTCATTACCCCTTTTCGAGTGAATACAAGAAAAACTAGGTTTTATAGCCTGAACAAAAGTTTTAGATCTATGAAATAGTTTTCCAGATCATCTTAGCTCACTTAAAATGAAATTTTATACAAGGATATATGCTACAAATACTAACAACCGTCCAGCTTAAAAATCCAAACGGGGTAAACTTACCTCAAAAGTGTGGAGTAGCTTGTGGCTCAACCAAAACAAGTCTTGTTAGTGATTTAGTGGGAGAATTTGATGAGAGGAGAAGAGTTTTAGGGTTTCCGTTTTCTCAAGAAATCGAAATAAATTAGGTGGAGAAAGATATTTCACATAGGTGATATATATCACCTTGGGTAGGTGTGAAACAAAAAGGTGGCTGCCCAAACTTTTACTTCTTTGGATAAATATGAAAAAGTGGCTGCCCAAAATACTAAATATCAATTCCATTTCTTAATTTACTTAAGATAATAATAGTAGGAGTAGTTTACATAACTATACCATAACACTTTAAACAAGTTCCAAATATCATCAAATTCACGTTTAGGAAGTGCGAAGTAAAATATACCCTTACTATCAAGATATGGTCAATCGAAAACTCAAGTGTTGGTTTAAAAATTTCTATGTTACAGGACCTTTGTGAAAATATATCATTTCTTATTTTCCCCTTTTTCTTTTCAGAATCATATAAAATGTGTATCTTCCACTTTTTTTTAAAAAAACTTTTTTCTTATTCACATTTTTTACCAACTCAGTCCGCTATGAGCGCTCTCGACTAAGCGAAGATTCAGATATTTTCTTACACTTTCAATCCCCCGATACAACGAGAAAGATGATTCTCTAGTAGCGAGAGATCGATTGAATGACTTATATTACTTTGTCAAAGTCGTCCTTGTATGTCTGCTCGATGAGTGGTAGCGACTACGCGAAGATTCAAAGGTGATCTCCTAATACATTTTTGTTTCTCTGAAAAACCGGTTGAATGATTTATCTTACTTGATTTCGATAGATTCAATTGAAGAAGTTCGTCTTTTCAACAATTGGTTTAAGTATTTCCAAATGCATGAAATGACCATCAATTTAAGTATAAGTGGTTCACGTGAAATTTTCAGAAGAGGTAAGTTACAAGTTTATTTAACTTTATTTTAAGTTATTTCCATGAATTGCATAATTACTTGATTTGTTTAAATTTGTTGGCGATTCAATTTTTTCAATCCTTGAAATTAAAGTATACATGGAGAAATTCAACATCTGAAAAAAATAAATAAAAAAAAATTCAATATTAAATTTGTGACTCATAAAATTAAAAAGATATTGGATATAAAATAACACAGAAAAAATTGAGATGGCAGTAGGAGAAAAATTATTTCAAAATGTGCCTCAATCTTGATTAAGGTTTCAATTAATTGGGTAACTTTAAACACTTATTTGAAGAGATACAGTCAGACCTTTTAATAACAATCATTATCTATAACAACATTTCATTATGACTTGTCTCAATTAAGCAGCCGGATACATGTTCATATTAAACACTTTTGACTCGAATTTTAGAAAGCTTCTGCACATGTTCTAAAGCGCTTAGTAAGTAGATAAGTTAAGCACGTAAAATATATCACACATCAGCCTAAATTTGAACAAACATGAAGTTTTACACGTATTGAGGCTAATGTGTATAATTAAAGGAGGTGACACATTTTAAGTGCTTAACTTATCTACGTAATTGGCGCTTAGGAACATGCGCAAAAGCTTTTTCAAATTTTGAACCGGAAGTACCTAATAGAAATACTTTATTATTTGTTCATGTGCTTAATTGGAACAAGTCATAGTTCAAGTATCTAAATTCTTGGCAAGATTAAAGGGTTGTTGATGTATTTCTCCTTGTTATAACTTCTAAAGTTGCTTGTCCTTTAGATATTACTAAAATAATAATTGGAGTATTTTAAAAAATATGTTTATTTATCAAACCCAGTCATTATTCCAACTTCAAACTTGAAATACGAAATTTCAAGCTTGAATACCATGTTTTAAGAGTTTTTCAAGTTTTCACTCGCGAAACTCAACTATGTTTTTATGTCTAAACATAATTTTTACCTCCAAATATCCTTTTCCCTTTAAATTCAAATACTACTTCTTTTTTTCAAATATCAACTAATTCATGTCCAAGCACCACATATTCTAATAACACAATAAGATTTCAGTAAAAAGTATTTCAAAAAAATTATGATATACATGTAAAGAAATATATTTAATGAGTTACTAGTGTTAGAATTTTCACTTTGCCACATAAATCCTAGTTGGGATTGGAGAAATTTTTTCCAAGAACTACCGTCTTAACTTTTTTCTCCACATACATATTCTTCATTTTTTCTTTCTCCCCTATTTGTTTTTCAATTTTAATACTCTTTCTTCAGAGGTATTCCACTAGTCTTCTTCTCTTTTGCCTCTTCCCACCCCCCCCCCCCGCAACCCCACTAGTCTTCTTCTCTTTTGCCTCTTTTTTTTCCCCTCTTGTAAGTAACGTTCTGCTGTTTTATTGTATAAATTTGCCAATGATTATTTTTTTCTTTTTGGATTTCTCAAAAATATTGATTTTTTTCTCTGTGATCTCTTTAAATGATCGATATACATTGGTTGGTTTTTGTAGGTTTTATGATTTTGAGTTATTGATTTTGGTATTGCTGTTACATATTTTTGTGAATTCTTCAATTTCTAACACTTTTTTCTTAGATTTGTTGGTCGGAAAACTTGAATGAAGTTCTATGACACTTCCTTTTATTACTAATGTATCAAATCAAAAGGCAAAAAGATATTTTTTCTTTTCTTTTTTGGATTTCTCAAAAGTATTGATTTCTTTCTCTTTTGATCTCATTAAATGATTGATATAAATTGGTTGATTTTGTAGGTTTTATTGTTGGGAAAACTACATATATATACATGTTGAGGAGAAATATTTACGAAACGTGACGATAGTTTTCCTTATTTACAAAACATAATGATATATTACGAAACATGACGAATTTTCATATATTTTTCATTTTTTTATTTTTTTCAGAAAATTTATTATTTTTAAAAAAAAATTATTTGAAAAAAAATAAAAAAATTAATTTTTTAATTTTTTTTAAAATTATTTTTTATTTTTTTGCTCAAAGGCTTAAAAAATTACCTAAAATTTTTGTGTATGTATGAGCGAAATTTTTAATATAATTTTCATACACAAAATTGTGAGCGAAAACTTTAAGCCTTGAATATTGTATGAAAGTTATTACAATGTTGTTGTAGTTGTATTAATTTTCCAGAAACCTAATATGAACATTATATACGAAAAATGTGAATGAAATTCTAAGTCTTGAGCAAGATATACACATTTCATACCATTCTCATGCATAAAATTTTGAGTGTAATGTTTAAGCCTTGATCGAGATATACACACTTCATGCATAAAATTTGAGCGAACTTTTTAAGCCTTGAGTAAGATATACACATTTCATATACAAAAATTTGAGCGATTATTTTAAGTCTTGAATGTTGTATCAAAGTTGTATACAATGTTGTTGTTGTTGTATTAATTTTAAATTTTACAGAAATCTAACATGAACTTTATACACAAAAATGTGAGTGAAATTTTAAGACTTGAGCGATATACAAATTTCATACACACAATTTTGAGCGAATTTTTAAAGCCTCGAATGAGATATACACATTTCATACATTTTTCATACCTTTTTCATACACTAAATTTTGAGCAAACTTTTTAAGCCTTGAGCGAGATATACACATTTCATACAACTTTCATACATAAAATTTTGAGCGAAAAAAATAAAAAAATATTTAATTTTTTTAAAATAAATAAATATTTAATTTTTTTAAAAAAAATATATATATATTTTTTAAAAGCATATTTTGTATAGGGTTTGTAATGTTATGTTTTGTAAATATAAAACTATCGTCACGTTTCGTAAATATTTCTCCTTAAGATATATATATATATATATATATGTAGTTGTCCCGTTATTATTATGAGTTATTTATTTTGGTGTTGTTGTTGCATCTTTTTTGCCAATTCTTGAATTTCTAACACTTTTTTCCTATATTTGATGGTTTTAAAACTTGAATGACATTCTATGATACTTCCTTTTATTACTAGTGTATCAAATCAAAAGACAAATTTTTTTCTTTTTTGGAATTCTTAAAAGTATTAAGTTTTATTTTTATATTTGATCTCTTTAAATGATTGATATATATTGGTTGGTTCTGTAGTTTTCATGATTTTGATTTTGGTGTTGTTGTTACACTTTTTTGCCAATTCTTCAATTTCTAACACTTTTTTTTAGATTTAATGGTTTTAAAACTTGAATGAAGTTGTATGATACTTTCTTTTATTACTAATGTATCAAATCAAAAGGCAAAAAAAAAAAAAAAAAAAAAAAGTTTTTTTCTAGTCCCCTGTACTGAATCAACTGCTTTATTTTTGGTACCAATAATTAAAAATTATCTTCCCCTATTTGCTACATCAAAAACTAAATCACAACCTTGTGATATAAAATGAGTCTTATGTCTCCTTAGAATTAGATAAAACCTTTCAATGGCTTTAATTTTCTGCTTGAAAAATTACAATTCAATAATTATTACACAATTACATTAAATTAAATTAATATACTCTTTCCTAGTAATAATTAAGGTTCAACTCAATATCAATTAACTAGATTTAACCATAACAATATACTAGTATACAAAACTATATTGTTAATTTAAACATTAGGCATGAATATTTTATTTTTTACAAGAAAAAAGGGGTTGGAGTGGGGGGTGGGGTATGAAGAGGCTATATTAGATCTTGTTGCCTCATTGTCTTGTCTGCGCCAAGCCCGATACTTTCAGTCCCCATTTTTATTTTTTATTTTACTATGGTTTTTTGTATTTTTTCTTTTATATTTTCTTTCTAAATTTTTGCCAATATTTCCTTGTTATATTTGAGTTGAGATAGGGTTAGAAAGGTGTGGATCCATCAAAGAAAGATCAAATCTCAAAAAATTAGGGTTTCCCACCTTTTACCATACGCGCCAGTTCCCCAATCTATTATACATACGATAATATATTTCATCTATGTCTATATCTGATTCTGATTTTTAGATCTTTTTGTTTTTATTATTCTATGATCCAAAGACAATTGTGCGTAATATATATATTTTTTTAAATCGGTCAATTGTCAGTTTCTTACATTTGGGGACTTTTTGATATTGGGCGCTAGGTTGGGTTTCTCCTTGAAAGTAGATATTTATATATAATCTTAGATTAGTCTAAGGTTTTTTATTTTGATTTGATCATTAATTAATTAGAATTGTGGGAGTAATGGATAAGAAGAAGGTTGTGGCCCCACTTGTTTGCCACGGGCATTCGCGTCCCGTCGTTGATCTGTCATACAGTCCAATCACTCCTGATGGATTCTTCCTCATCAGTGCCAGCAAGGGTAATTAATTTCATTGATAAATTTTATGCCTTTTTGTTAGTTTTGATAATATATTGAAGCATTGAGTGAATTTGGTACAGCTATGTTACATTGTTATAATTTGAACATTTTCTGACTGTCATGAATGAGCTGGTTTGTTTCGAATTGTGGAGCTTTCTTTTACTGACTTTTGTGTGTGGGGCATATCGTATATTGAGATTGAACTTTATTTAGAATGTTTATGGTATTTACATTCTTAGAACCAGTGGCGTAAGCGAAAAGACTATCGCACACACTAAACAACATAACGGTGAAGAAGAAAACCCTATTCCTTTGATGGCCAACTTGGTCGATAGATTAGGCAGGCCAAGTTCTTGATGAAGATTTTTGCAAAGGATATTACCTTGTGCTCATAGCCGAAGGAGATGAGCCCAAGACCATGTGCGTAAGAAGTATGGAGCGTTCAAGTGGCTCATGATGCCGTTCGGCAAGGCACCAGCCACGTTTTACACTCTTATGAATAAGATTTTCCAGCCATACCTTGATGAGTTCGTGGTGGTATACTTGGATGACATATTCATTTATATTAATACCCGGAGGAGCACGTGGAATGAATAAATCACAATAACGACATCATATTTTAGATAAACATAATTAAAGTATTATACTACAACTCCCGTCGATGAGTATTCATTTCTTGAAATGTATCCATAGTAGACTCATTAAAACAATTGCTAAATACTTCTTAGTTACTCCTTTTTAGGTAAAGTGTAGGATTAAATTAGGAGTAGGAATTTAGGGATCAAAACCTGGCCGCTTCAATAATTTTTCGGAATAAAGCTCTAAAATTTTAAGAGTAATTGTCAGCAACAAGATTCAAACCCTTGACCTCAAAGGTAAAAGCACCCACCCCCTCAGATGGCTCAACATGCCTACACCTCTGCTTAGACCCACCCCCAATTTCTAGCTTTTGATCTTACCATATAAGTATGAGCCAGTCACAACCTTAATTATGGGAGATATTCTTGGCATTATGGTTGTAACATATTTGGGAAATGTGTATTTTACAAAGTCTAAGGCGTTGATGTGAAATGCATACTTCATTTCCATGTCAAAGTAAACCTTAATTCTTTCATCTGCATTCAATTCAATCAAATATCTTACCAAGTTCAATGGATTCTATCGTAGGTGTGGGCATATATTATCATCTTAAGTATTTTGCATGCCTTGTGTGTTCACCAAATGCTCTAATTGGTGGTAAATAGAATGATTAGCATACTGCAGCATATGGTATAGTTGTTGTCAATAGCCCTTGGGATTTTATTAATATGTTGTCAGTGTTCAGGCAATTCATCACATGTATGCCAATTATTCTCTAGCTTACGGCGGCCAGAATGATAGGTTAAATCTCATTTGATTTCTTAATAGCCTCAGATTTTCACCACCATGTCACAGGAGCCTGGTAAAGCAGAAAATAACATAAACTAAGATGTTCTTTAGTATATTACACCATTGTCAAAAATATTCCAATTTGATCTTTTTCTTCTAATATTTGTTGATTTAATGCTTTTGTTTTTTCGCCAAGTCCATGCCGACTTAGCATAAATATAATGGACAATTTATGAAAAGGATTTGTATAGGTGATACCAATTAGTTGGGAATATGTTTAAGTATGTTAATGCATTTACTTCAGGTCCTATGCTTTCTAGGAGTCAGTCATATCAAAGTATTTTATGTAAGTAGAAAATATAGAGAACTTTTAGTGCTTTTTTTTTTCTTTTTGTATAATGTTTGCTCGGGATGAATTTAAACAGAGAAACATGGTCAGTAAGGATTCATATACCCTACACTACTTGTTTGGGGGCTGGGGCATAGTAGTTGTATTTGTTCATTCGCTGCAATAAGTTTTCATGTCCTGATGTGTTCTGAACTTCTGAATTGTTTTCATCTTGTAAGATTCTACACCAATGCTGAGAAACGGAGAGACTGGAGATTGGATTGGAACATTTGAAGGGCATAAAGGAGCCGTGTGGAGTTGTTGTCTGGATAAACATGCTCTACGTGCTGCATCTGCATCTGCCGATTTCAGCGCGTATGTTATCTAGCGGCTTTACTTCAGTACTTTGAAAATAAGCATTTAAGTGACATTTATATGGTGACTAGGGATTGCAAGCAATGTGGGGTGGTGCGGTGGCGGGGAAAACCCGTGCAAACTCGCAAAGACTTCAGCCTGCCTCGCCCAGCATATTTTTTCTTTAAACTGAATTTGATGCTAAATATGAAACTCATAAAATTCTTTTTCATTTCCGGCTAGTAGTATTAATTTAATTTACCCTTTTGTGCTCACATTAGATTTTTTTTTTTTTTTTTGTAGAAAAAACCTCCGTTGTCGAGATCAATTAATAGACTTTTCCTTTGGTTAATTTTGTGATAATCAGTAGTCTTGACTCACGTGTCTCTGAGCAGAAGTTATACTTTAATACAGGAAGTTCATAACTAATTGAGAATTGTGCGTTAAATATACATTTTCAGAACTTGTCACAAAAGAATTAGGATTTACATGCAAGTATTTATTTCAAATATAATGAAACTTCTATATTTATTTTGATTTAATATATTTTGTGGAATCAATTTCATCTCCCGAGAGGTAGAAAATAATTTTCCTTCTTTTCGTGATTTTTTTTCCCATATGAAATACAAAAATATAATATCCTAATAAAAAAGTCCTCGATCACCTTAGATACAGCAAGAAATTGTATAAGAATGAACGATACCTTACCGTTTACACGCTTTCTACCTCAGCTCATTCTAGCAAGATTAATAACCCGCACCCGCACCTACACAGATTTATTAACTAATATCTTATAGAATATGGTAGAAGCTCTGGCATCCTTTTTTAGAATCTTCCATGGCCTAATATTGTCCTTTTTTTGCTTTGCATATTGTGATTTGTGTTGGTTCTTTCAGAAAATTGTGGGATGCATTGACTGGGGATGTATTACATTCATTTGACCACAAGCACATAGTTCGAGCATGTGCCTTTTCAGAGGTATCTTTACAACCATATTTCCTTTACTTCTATTAAAGTTCCTTCAGATTAGAGTTTTATAACTTCAGTTCTAGTAACTAAGTTCTGATCTTTATTTAATGGAATACTATTGCACTGACCGAGGGTCTTTCGGAAACAGCCGTCCTACCTTGGTACTATTGCACTGACGTTGTGGGATTTCACTGGGTTGTTGTTGTTGTTGTTGTTGTATTGCACTGACCATTTTTTTTTTTTTTGGATTTTGGTTGACACATTGTAAAGGGGCTAACAAATGCACTTATGTTCTTTTGCAACTCTGCATCTCCTTGAAGCCTCAATTATGAAATATCTTCTTAAACAATAGACTACTGTGAATGTATATGCCCCTCAATTCTTATGCATATTGGAAGAATCCCACTTCATTGACCGGTTGGCCACTCTTGGGTGCTTATATAGAGTCCCCTTTTTTAGGTCGAAAATAAGAGCAGAGAATTCCAATTTGAATTATTGCCGAGTCATAAGATGCTACTACTATTGAAAGGCAAAATCTTTCATTATTAAATCGAACATACTTTGTTTCAGGCTTTGAGTTAAATTCTCTAGTCAATCCTGTGTGATGGGAACTTTTCTTTCTTATCTTTTCTGGTTCTCTTTTTTTTTTTTTTTTTTTTACTCTTAATCGGTACAACGGGCCAAAGGGACTTCAGTCCATATTTGTCTTACCCATTCATTTGCCTTTACATTCTGATAATTTATATGAACTATTGTGTGATGACTTTGCAGGATACACATCTGCTACTCACTGGTGGTTTCGAAAAAATTCTTCGGATATTTGATTTAAACCGACCAGATGCACCTCCAAGGGAAATTGACAGCTCTCCTGGTTCAGTTAGGACAGTTGCTTGGCTGCACAGTGATCAAACTATATTGAGTTCCTCTGGAGATGCTGGTGGATTGAGGTAATCTTTCAAAGTCTGCTGACTCTATTTGTATATTTTGTTCATCTTTTTATTGCTGGTTGCATTAGTAATGTGGCTAGTGCTCATGGTCACTTAAATTTAGCAGGTAATTACATGACTTGGTTAAGTTTACAGTTGCTTGTGATCAAAGCTTAGATGTTTGATAGATTGGGTGCTCATTGTCTAGCCAATACGATACTTCGATTTGTAGATCAATTCATTGCGAATATTACTGGATACCTAATACAAAGGCCTCCCATATGTGGTTCATATTTCTGTCATAAACTTTGGCTCCCCCGGACTGTTCACTATCTTTAATTGGTTTTGATTTAATCGTTGTAACCTAGGTTATGGGACGTGAGGAGCGGCAAAGTTGTTCAAATTCTTGAAACTAAGTTTCCAGTAACCAGTGCTGAAGTAAGTCAGGATGGTCGTTACATAACAACTGCTGATGGTTCCTCTGTCAAGTTTTGGGATGCCAACCAGTATGTATTATTATTAGCTCTTTAATGGCACGACAAAATTGTAAATAAAACGATTTTTCCAGGGTTTACATTGCATTTTAACTTTCTTCTTTAAAAACAGCTTTGGATTGGTGAAGAGCCACGACTTGCCTTGCAAAGTTGAATCTGCTTCCCTGGAACCAAAGTTCGGTAATAGGTTCATTGCTGGAGGAGAAGATATGTGGGTTCATGTCTTTGATTTCCACACTGGAGAGGAATTGGTAAGTTGTGTGGGGCTCGTAAATACTAGAATCTCTAGTTTTCTGATCAATGCTTTGTTTGTGTGTTCCTTTTTCTGGTTAGTTTTTCCAGTATTTGCGTTTTCTCAACTTAACTAGGGGTTTATGCTTCTTTTTTCGTTCAATTAGGTTCAAGCTTTAACCACATGCTATATTCTATTTTTGTACAACATAGGATGCAACAAGGGACACCATGGTCCTGTGCACTGTTTGCGGTTCTCTCCAGGAGGTGAATCCTATGCCTCAGGATCTGAAGATGGGACTATTAGAATATGGCAGCTGGGCCCTCTTGGTCAGAATGAGGACATTTCCACAGCAAACGGGTCTAAGGATGGTCTGGGCGAGGTGACCCAAAAGATTGACGAGTTGGCTGTTTCAGAAGCAAAGAAGACTGAAGAGACGCAGGTCGATGGTGTGGAGGAGAAGGTAGCTGATGCCTGATTAGGAATTTAAGGGTTTTGTATGGTTTCACCTCTTAGAGAGCTGTAACTGGCTTGACTTTTGAGTTTTTTGCTTATGAAATAAAACTTAAGCTTTTGAGAGTGCTGGGTACTTGTTTGCTTGGCCGCAATCCTAATCATATTTAATGAATTTGCTTCTAGAAACCAGTAGGAGATCCGAGTCAGAGTTGCCGCAGACCAAGAGCCTTTATAGTATGAAAAAGTAACTCTGTAACAAGGCTAAAATCCATGGAAATGCGAAGTTTTGAAATTTCAATTTTGTGCCTGCTTGTTTCAACGTGCAGCAGATTTGATACGTGACGGTTTGTCTTTGTGCATTGCTGGGCTTTGAGATTTAATTTTCTTTTGGTAAAGAAATATTCTCAGAACTTCCATTTGTTCTTTTTGGGGAAGAGTGGCTGGGAATCTGTAGTTAGTTATTTAACCTGAGTTGGGGAGGTGTGTTGGGTTTTTTAAATCTCAGGGATCGAGTTTTGGGTCAGAGTAATTTACTTGAGTCATGGATTTTTTTAGTTTAAACGGAATTGGATGATGTCCAACCAAGTTCATCAAAATGTTGATCATTTTCGTGCAATTATACAAGTTGGTTGAGTGGCCTATTATTAAAACCTACTTGCCTTGTAATTTTTTTAATTTATTTAGAGGAATAACAGTAGACTTTGTCGTTGTTTGATACTCAAAGAAGGGCAATCCGCGCAAAAAAATGATTTACTTGAGTCATGGATTTTGTTAGTTTACATGGAATTGGATGATGTCCAACCAAGTTCATCAAAATTTTGATCATTTTCGTGCAATTATACAAGTTGGTTGAGTGGCCTATTATTAAAACCTGTTTAGAGGAATAACAGTAGACTTTGTCGTTGTTTGATACTCAACTCAAAATAGGTATTGTACATTTTTATGATTGGATATTTCTATTTTTTTAGGAGATTTCTTTTAGATCCTACTATATTGAGATGTCGTATTTGAAAACTTATTCACATGGGCTTATTTCCGCTACCACATCATAAAGTCATTATTTTAAATTTATTTTTTCTACATTTTGTGGTACGTTCAAATACATATGTATTTATTATTTGTTCTATTCATGAACATGTTGTCAAATAAATTTTATCCTTAAATTTAGTTATTAATCTATTTTACAAATATACTTTTGGGATAAATATTTAAATTAGCTAATATGGATAAATTTCAATGAGTAGCATCCTTCCTAGGAGGTTGCCAAACATCTAAAAATGTCTTAGCAACAGTGATAAATATCTGCAATGAGCATGCAACAGTAGATGAATCATAAATGTTGGAATGCAGAAAATGACAATGAGACATAGTACATCAAGAATAGTGCAAAGAAACTCGTGCGAAATTATAAGAAAATCTAAACGCTCAGTAAAATTGGAGAATGTGAGGTTTACTTTTAGCAGGCGTTGAGACATGCGATTTCATGATTTGTTATGATTTCAAGTCATGAGATGAAATTAATATTTGGACGTACGATTTCAGATGAAATCTCAAATCATCTAAAAATGCATGATTTAGGATTTCAAATCATGATTTTAAAATTTTTAAATGTAAAACTTGACCCATAAGTTTATATTTTGTAAAATAGATATTTTTTAAAATTACTCCCAACCATTTACCAATCTCATTAACTTCTACCAACATTTATTTATGTTTTTATCATGTGGGAGGATTATATTAAAGAGTAGTTACTTTATTATACATGTTAAATTTTCCTTTTTATTGAAATAAAGTTTGATCAATTGATGTTGTATTTTTTAGAAAAGCTTCTAGTAGTTTATTAATTTTTTTTATGAACTATGACTTGCTCATTTGGTAAGATTGTATAAGAATTGAGAAATTTTTAATAGTTTTCACAACTTGTAGGGTTTTTATGTCTATAGAAAAAAATACAAATTAAAAAATTCAAATTGCGTGTCCAAATATATGATTTAAATCAATGATTTCAAATTATAATTTTAAATCATGTCCAAATGGCTCCATAAAAAGAAAATAGTGGCATAGATTATTAATTAGTTCACATGCATGTTTTGTCAAAGGATATAACGAGAATGAACAATGACTCTTGGCATCTTTTACGCAATTTTTATCCTCTCTCCCAAGTTACTGTACTACTCAAGATGGAGGACATGATCTGAAAACAACAATTGATCTGAAAACAATAATAGCATGCGTGTACGTCCAAATACGCCCTCGACATGAGCATAAATAGGCGAACCTATTAACCAAGGGTAATAAATAATTAAATACTAATAAATTTCGAATACTTTAGGTCCATCTTTTGGACCCTTTTTCCGTACAATATAATACATAGTATATCATATCATATGTTAATGAAAAACGGTGTTGGAAGAGAGATTCAAAGGTCTCTGAACTCTAATCATCAAAGCTAGGAACTCTGTTTCTTCTTCATCTCGCTTGAATCGAGAAAAAGAGAACCCAGAACGAGACCTTCATTAGGTATTTTTGATTTCCTGTTCTGTAAAGGATTATTCATGACAAATCGTTTATAGTATTCATTGACACCTCAAAATTGATTTCTCACAGAATAGAGAAAATTATCTATTGCGCCATGGATTCAGGTAGTAGGTCGATGTGTAACAACATGACACAGGTTTTTCATTTTTCATCTGGAAACCCTCGTATCGAAGAAACCAGGGGCGTCATGCATCTCTTCTCCAACGATCTTTCTTCTCTCTTACCTGTATGTATCGAGCTTCTTATTATTGGATTACACTCATTTGTTTTGTTGAAACCTACCTGTAACTGTGGACTCACTCCGCATTCATTCTTATTCCAATCCTTCATTTTCTGCTTTTAGTGATCGTACAACTTGTTATAATTGGATTACACTGCAGGACTATTATATTTGTGTTTGTTTGATTTGTTTCACTAGTTTCTGGTTGATGTATTAATTGTCTTTCGCGCTTGATCTGATAATAATATTATGCTAACAAAGAAAATTCCTTTCATGGTCAGATAAAACCCCTGGGGTTTAATTTACTCTCTTCTATGCCTTGAATATGCATATACTAAGTTAATCTACCTATAATTCTGACTCTTATTATTGGGCAATCTCGAAGTTTGGATTACCTCTAATTTTTTTTTTTTCTTTTGAGAAGTAATAACAATTGCTCTAAATAAAGTGCAATTTGCTAAGTTGGGTTTAGAAGGTTGGAGGCTTTATTTATATGTAAAGTTTCTTTACTTATTCGTGTCACCTAGAGGGAGGTTATCTCATGACACCTGCAATATTTGAAATCCATGTGGACTTGGGAAGGATAGAACATATTGTGAGCAGAGTTTCTGTATAGGCGATACAATTAGTTGGGAATTGGAATTAAGGTTGGTCGATGTCTTTTTGATGGTAGTATTTTTAGTTTGTTAGACATTGTATGACAGTATAAGGATATCTCTGAAATTTAGAAAATCCCTTGTAGTCGAATCAAACTGGTTCAAATGAAGTAGAATGGATATAACCTAATTAGTTCACGTTGAGTGTTGTTATTGTTTGGAGCTTTAGGTGGTAATGAACTGATTGATTTGTAGTGCGTTAATCGGACAATCTTGATTAGTGACAGGGAAAAGTTGAAAGAACCTTAATATCCGGTAAAGGAGATCCAATTGCTGACCGATGAGTGAATTATGAAAAACTCTTTGCTTGGATTTTGCATTGTAACTACTTATGTTTCCTAGTATATGTGAGAATTACATGTAATTCTGTGGCATATAACTGCAGTTTTGCTTAAAATTCTTCTACTATGTATGTTGTGGTGAGGATTCTGAAAATCTGGGGAAGGTTGTAGAGGCCATATGAAATTAACAATTCTGTTGATAATTCTAAACTTCCAAACCAACATGAATTACGAGAGACTTGTTTGATTGCTGCGCTTGGACATGTTAGTAAGAGAACATTAAAGAATCAGATAAACTTAATTCTGGCTAGAGATATAGCTTTGGTTTGATTAATAGGAATTTGCTTTTATTGCTCTTAAGGCTCGAATTCAGCAACATTTTGACTGTACATGTGTAAATTCACCTGATAGCTGCTTGATCTGTACGCAACTGTCATACAGTCAAATTCTAGTTGCTTTTGAACTTTGAATGTTCTTGTTGCCCCTAGTATACTTCATTTTGATCTTTTTTGTTTTGGAACTGTAGATCAATAATAGGTCTAAATTTTGTAATTAACTAAAGGTCAATATCTGCGAATACAACAATAAAACGCCCTGGGATTGACTATTTGAATCCTCACCATCCCAGTTGATCCTTTAGAAACAAAGTCCAACAACTTACTTAGTGCCATTGCTATTGTCTCTAGGTGGAAAGAAAGCCTCTCCTCTGTGTGCTTAAGGTTCCGAATCACATGACATATGCAGATTTTTGTCAGTTTTGTGGTTCATTTGTCAGTTAATAAGGATCATTTATTAGATCCTTATTAACTGGTTGTCTGTGATTCCTTCTGAACTTTGGTATCTTGTGTGTACTCCTCTAGGAATGATGGAATGGAAGATTGTTACAGTATATTGATTAGGTTTGATGAGCAGAAAGCTGCAGATACTTTTCACAAGCATTTTAATGGTAGAAGATTTTCATCTCTTGAGGTATGGTTGCTCAATAGTTCTCTCCTGCTTTGGCATCATATTAGGTATCTCATAACATCAATTTCCAGGTTCTTTTCATACTTTCTTGTTTATTGTTTCTTTGCTTGCAGGAAGAGACGTGCAATGTCTTTTTTGCTGCTGATGTTCATTACACCGGTTCAATTGAACACACGCAGTCCATACCTGCAAGCTCGACAGAGCAACCGTTTTGTCCTGTTTGTCTTGGTATTTTTCCTAATCTAGTTTCAAATGCTTAATTCCTTTTTTTTTTTTTTTTTTTTTTTTTTTAGAAGGTAACAATTCAAATGCTTAATTCTATTTTGGAAATGACATCATTTTGGAGCTTACTTATTCAACCATTGAGCACATCTGAAGTGAGACTCACTCCAAAATGTTAGAAATCTCCAACTTCATTCATTCACTTTCCTCCAAAATGATTGTATCTTTCATTTAGCATCTAAACTTAAAAGTTTACCATTTGCTATCAATTAAAGCATGTGGTGATTTAGGCCATGAGAATATCATTTTAGCTTTCTTTATCATATAGCTGGAGAGTATGATCATAGGGATAAACTTTGTTGTTTAGTTGCCTTGGAGCAACGGTAAAGTCGTCTCCGTGTGACCTATAGGTCACGAGTTCGAGCCGTGGAAGTAGCCACAAAGGCTTGCATTAGGGTAGGCTGTTGACATCACACCCCTTGGGGTGCGGCCCTTCCCCCGGGACCCTGCTAACCTGGGATGCTTTGTGCACCGGGCTGCCCCCTTTTATCTTTTTGTCAAATATAGAGATCTAGACATCTAGTAGGTTTTAAGAGTTCTAATACTCAGTCCTCCTTGAGTTCTCCACTAGAGCAAGGACTAGTATCAATGAGGAATGGTTTAAGAGTTCTAATTTGTTTGGAACTGTCTTTCTTAGAAATGACATCATTTACTTATTTGGAAAACTGGACTAATGCAGATCAATTGATTTGGTATTGAAATCTCCTTCTTTATTCTTTCTTTCTCTCTCTTTTTGTCGCTTTTCTTTCTTTTTGTCTCTCCATCTTTCTGTCTCTTTTCTCTCTCTCCATCTCTCTGTCTCCCATTTCTCTTTTTAACACCTTTGTCACAACCCAAACTAGGGGCCATGACCAACATCCTGTGGGCTTGTCCCGCAAGTGAACCAACTCAAATTTAACTCAATGTCACATTAAACTAATTATTACTCCCTCCATCCCAATTTATATGATACTCTTTCCTTTTATAGTCAATCCCAAAAAGAATGACACCTTACTATATTTAGCAACAATTTAACTCTAAAACTCCCATTTTACCCTTGAAATGATTTCTAGCCACAAAAATATCTTTGGCTTATTTTAGACCACAAGATTTAAAAGTATTTCTTTCTTTCTTAAACTTCGTGCCCAGTCAAACACCCTCATATAAAGTGGGACGGAGGGAGTCTAGTTGTTCCATCTCATGATTATAACTAATATCCAGTATGGTGCAAGTATAACATCAACTTATTTAAATTTGACAACAGCTGCTCAAAACTCAATACAAAGTACAAACTCAATACTTGGAGTGATTTTAGAGTTAAATTTACATTGTAATTTGACTCATTAAAACAAGTGGTAGGAACATCATAGGACACCTCCCATGGAAGAATGCATGATGGCTTAACATGAAGCTAACTCATCAGCAGTGCCACTTAACTCATATACTTCAAACTCCCATATCTCATTTAATGAATGAAAGTGTTAATTAATCAGTATGTCTTCGTTTGGCATACGGGAATTCAAAATATTGTAGAAGTCCTTGTTATTACTGTTTTGAGTTTAACCTTGTAAAATAGATTGGTACGTATGAGGATGTGCAGCCAGAGATTTCCAATGTTTAGCTGGGAAATATATGAGTTTAAACTCATATGTATCTTAATTCCTGTGCAATTTGCAGAGAGACTGGACCAGGATACAAGTGGAATTCTCACAACCATTTGTAATCATTCTTTTCATTGTTCATGTATTTCAAAATGGACAGATTCTTCATGCCCCGTAAGTAATACCATACTTTTATTTTCCCACCATATGTTTGAGCTTCAACTTAGACATGTCTAAGAATTTATTTTTTTTTTTTCAAAATTCTCAAAAAAACTTGGACATGGTCTGGAAAAATGAATTAATCTTGATTCCCTAGTATTCATATTCATGCAATTGCCATGGACCATAACTTATACAGTTTTTATGTGCTTGCCTTCTCAATGTTCCAACCTGTAAGTGAATATCATGTTGTTATTGATATTGTTTACCATGTCATTAGTAATGTTTGCATTACCCTGTTGTTAGATTACCATGTCTTTAGTAACATCCATTGTTCTGGTTGAATAACTGCTTATAACTTGAGGTAGTGCCTTAGATGCTTGTCATAGGTCTTTAATTACCTCACAAAATAACACACATCCATTGATTTTCTGAAGTATTAGTCGAAATATGTATTTCATCTGAAGTATTAATAGAAATTAGCTGACTCAACTTATATGCATTCACTCAGGTATGCCGATATTGCCAGCAGCAGCCTGGAAACTCAACATGTTCTATCTGTCAATCACCAGACAATCTATGGATGTGTGTTATTTGTGGTTTTGTTGGGTGTGGAAGGTAATAATACTATCTTCTTGTTATCTGACCAAATTCTATTTGAGGATGGATCTTCTTATACCAAAATAATTTTGAGGGTGAAAATCATTTACACCCCCAACTTTGCTTCAAGAGTCAAACTCCTCCAAGTTTAAACAATAGAAATTTCTCCCTTATATCTTAATTGGGGTTTTTATTGTACCCTCTATATTATCAACATTTCTCTGTTTTCTTTTTAGTTTTAAATATCAAGATGTTTTTCTCTTTCCTAAATCTTTGTTATTGTCTCACCTGTATAGTAAACATATCTCATTTTCAAAATGAAGAAAATGAAAAATAGTTATCAAGAATATAAATTAATTACATTGAATAATGAAAAAAATGAGCGGAATAAAAGAATATAGAATTAAATAATTTACTCGTATCAGTAGTTTTAACAAATAGCAATCAAACTAGAAAAAATCTATTTACACATCTGGGGTTGGGGTTGGGGGTGGGGTTGGGGGGGGGGGTGTTAATGTTGAGGGGTGTAAATGATTCTCTAATTTTGAAGATCTATCATCATGTTGATTTTGTTATAGATACAAAGAAGCTCATGCTACAAGGCACTGGAAGGAGACACAACATTGCTATGCACTTGAATTGGAAACACGGCGTGTCTGGGACTACGCAGGGGATAATTATGTTCACCGTTTGATTCAGTCTAAAACTGATGGGAAGCTGGTTGAGCTCAACCACCATTGTAATCATGATAATGATGGCTGCTGCAGCTGCGAATGTGGTACAGATCCTGGATTCAGTGAGACTATTTTAAACAGCAAAGTTGAAGCTGTACGTCTCTCTCTTCATTTATATTTATTCTCTTGTTTACTCTTTTTCATCTAGTCAAATGCTTAATCTTTGGATTGCTTTGGTCATTCTGCCACTTTATTTGGGAATCATTGGTAATCTTCAAATTTTTAACTGACAGATTGTGAACGAGTACAATGAGCTCCTGACTTCGCAACTGGAGGACCAAAAAATGGTTAACCTTCGTACTTTTTAACTATAGTATAAGTTTTCCTTTATTTGTTGATTGAATGTCACGAATGCTTTCTAGACTGGTTTCTCATTTGAATCTAATGATATTGATTAATAGTTTAGAATAATTACGTTCTATTTACCGTATTAATAGCTTCTGCTTTGATCATAGTACTTTGAGTCCTTATTGCAAGAGGTTGAAGAAGAAATTGAAAGGGAAACTAAGGAAGCTGTTGAGAAAGCTCTATGCCAGAATCCAAGGTTAATGAAGTTTAAAGTTCGTTTGGACAAATGCATTGAAGAGAAGAAATTTCTTGATGATGTGAGTTCTGTTGAAGTCTATTAATCATTATTGATGCTGTTACCAGTTTAGCATCATTTAATCCACATCTCTTTTTTAAACCATTTGATTCTTGCTGATTTTGAACCTGAATCATTTGGTGTTGAACCCTCTAGATCAATGACAATCTTACGAGCAACAAGGAGATATGGGAAGCCAAGATATTGGAAATTGAAGAAAGGTATCATCTTTCCTTGGTTGTCTGTGTCATCTTCTGAGGCAATGGTAGACAATATATCTGTCAGAACTCTTTCATCCCACCAACCTGCTTTTCTTCAAATGTTTGCTCTTTTATTCTCCTATATAAGAAGCCATGGAGTGGCAGCTGAAGCAGGCTACACTCAGTTGACATGCCTTGTTGGTCACAAGGGCATTTCTGGTATTTTACTGATTTTTGTGCTTTAAACTTATTGTACTTCCTGCTGTATTGGGTGTATCTCTAACAGATGTAGTGTTTGTGAAACTGGGTCCCATTCTTTCACTTGTTAATAGGGAGTTCTGCCAGACATGCATAATGCTAATAGCAAAGTGGGCCTCATTCAACATTTTACACACGTCATTCTCATATGGCAGCTACACAGCTTCTGCACATATAGTACTCTTGAAATGACCCACTACAAATTGCATAAATTTCATTTTCTTTTTCTACATAAAATAAGAAAGCTTCAACTAACCTTTAAGATTTTCCAATTTGAAGCCATGTGTACTTTTTCTTTATAAAAATAAGATTTAGGTAATTTTATGATATTTACAAAAGATACTTAGGCAGTAAAATATTTTGCAAAATTTCCTTTAGGACCTGAAAGAATGATAAAAAGTATTTGAGCATATCAGGCATAATCTTATGATTCAAGTGTTATTCAGAAGCAGCTAATACATGGACTTGTATATATGCACATAATCAATTTTGCATTGATTATATTTTTGTTGTTCATAATAAGTAATAATTATTAGTTTTTCATTTTATCCTTAATGAGATGAGATGATTTACTACAGCATAAATATATAACTTATGTTAGATCACAAGTTTAAATATTAAATCAACACTGCTTAAAAAAATAAATTTTTAAATACATATTGGGCCCGTGCACAACACGGATTTTTCTCACTAGTTTTCTACACAAATGCTAGTATCTTCAAAATTCCCGCACAACAGAAGTGCTATTATTGTCAAAATTCCCGCACAGGTGGATTACAAGAACTACCTTTTTGTACCAAATGATATCAACTTTCTTTTTGCATGTTGCTTCATAATGATTGTTAGAAGGATTCATTCACCACAATTTCTCTGACTAGCAGATGAAACTAGCAACATCACATCATATATAACATAACAAGAAATAAACTCCATGACACAATGGGTGTTTCTTTCTTATCACAAAAGATAATCATATTCTCTCGATGTTCCAAATCTTGCATAGGTATAGATTCTTATCTTTTAAAAAAATTCATCTCTTGCCATTAGACAGGAGGCTTTTAATAATTTTTTACAAGAATTGCTTCTTTCAGATATGTATTGGTTCGATGAACTTGTTTTTGTTGCTTTTGTGATAACTGCTTCTCAAAGATCTGGTTCAAGGAGAAAAGAATATGCCGCTAGTGTAAAATTTAAGATTGGCTTGGTTTTCTTGCAAAGTTGATGTACTCAATGCATTGTGGTTTCTTACTAGGAAAAGTTGCACTCAGCAAAGGGCAGAGTTCTTGTTTTTTAAGAGTTATTATTGTTCATGTAATGGATTATCGATTACTTCAGACCAACTTCATGTGCATCCATCCATAACTGCTAAAATACTTCCTAATCTTGTCAGGAGATCTCATGCTGCTGCTTTCATGTAATATCTTATTTTATCTTTTAACATCTAACTTTAGGGAGAAGAGGACGAGAGCGCTGAAAATGAAGGATGAGAAGATAGCCGAATTGGAGGAACAGGTAAATTTGACATCATCTATCTATTGGATTCAGTCAACTGGAGTTGTTGCATACTTTACTTGTTGTCTATGCGTAAATGTGATTGCTATTATGTTTGAGCTGCAGATTGCGACTTTGATGGCATCCATCGAAACATAGAAAGCATTTCAAGGGATGCAATAGTCAAATGATGAAATGAAGGACAAGATCACCTTTAATATCAAACAATTTCATCAGATTGACAGAAACTAATTGAACTGGAGTAGATGCCTCTGCAAAGAGACCTCGAAGTCGAGTGTCAGGGATAGCAGCCAGTGATCTACAGTAGTATTATACAAAGTGCAAATGTGAAAATACCTTTTCCTTGTATATAATACGAATAGTAGGTGCTGTACAGAAAACCCTTTCGCCGCCATCTCAATCGAAAGTAGTTCCCAGCTTTTAGACGATTTCATTAGCCTTCTTTTGTGTATGGATGTGTGGTGAATTATCTATGTGATTCGCTTCTCAAGTTCATGTCGTACCTTGGATATGAAATTTCTTTGAGGAACCACTCGGAACTCCCGAGTATAAAAAGGTAATTCCGTAACAAGGCTAAAGTTCAGGGAAATACTAAGTACTAAAAATTCAATATTGTGCCTGTTTGTTTCAATGAGCAGCAAATTTTATGCGTGACGTTTTGTCTTCGTGCATTGCTTGGCATTGAGATATAAACATCTTTTGGTGAAGAATTATTCTCTGCACACTCATCTGTTTGTATAGGAAAAGAGGTTGGGAATTTTAGCTACTTAACCTCGGTTTGGGGAGCTTTGAAGGAGTGTTAATTTTTTTAAGGCAAAAGTCATAGGCAGCCCCCTAAACTTTTTCACATTTTTCTCACGGCTACCTAAACCTAAGCTTATTTCAATTTGATACATGAACTACTCCGAATTTGTGCCACATAGACACCTTTTTTCCAATCAGCAAAAAATATAAAATGTTTGTATTGCACTCGCGATGATGTGGCAAAATGACCAATTAAATGACGACATGTGGCAAATTAGTCCATGCAGACTTAGCATAAATATAATGGACAATTTAAGAAAAGATTTGTATAGGTGATACCAATTAGTTGGGAATATGTTTTGGGTATGTTAATGCATTTACTTCAGGTCCTATGCTTTCTAGGAGTCAGTCAAATCAAAGATTTTTATGTGAGTAGAAAATATAGAGAACTTTTAGTACTTTTTTTTCTTTTTGTATAATGTTTGCTCGGGATGAATTTAAACAGAGAAACATGGTTAGTAAGGATTTATAGACCCTACACTACTTGTTTGGGGGCTGGGGCATAGTAGTTGTATTTGTTCATTCGCTGCAATAAGTTTTCATGTCCTGATGTGTTCTGAACTTCTGAATTGTTTTCATCTTGTAAGATTCTACACCAATGCTGAGAAACGGAGAGACTGGAGATTGGATTGGAACATTTGAAGGGCATAAAGGAGCCGTGTGGAGTTGTTGTCTGGATAAACATGCTTTACGTGCTGCATTGCATCTGCCGATTTCAGCGCGTACGTTATCTAGCGGCTTTATTTCAGTACTTTGAAAAGAAGCATTTAAGTGACATTTATAAGGTGACTAGGGATTGCAAGCAATGTGGGGTGGTGCGGTTGCGGGGAAAACCCGTGCAAACCCGCGAAGACTTCAGCCCGCCCCGCCCCACCCCGCATATTTTTTCTTTAAACTGAATTTGATGCTAAATATGAAACTCATAAAATTCTTTTTCATTTCCGGCTAAGTAGTATTAATTTAATTTACCCTTTTCTGCTCACATTAGATTTTTTTTTTTTTTTTTGAAGAAAAACCTTCCGTTGTCGAGATCAATTAATAGACTTTCCTTTGGTTAATTTTGTGATAATCAGTAGTCTTGACTCACGTGTCTCTGAGCAGAAGTTATACTTTGATTAATACAGGAAGTTCATAACTAATTGAGAATTATGTGTTAAATATACATTTTCAGAACTTGTCATAAAAGAATTAGGATTTACATGCAAGTATTTATTTCAAATATAATGAAACTTCTATATTTATTTTGATTTAATATATTTCGTGGAATCAATTTCATCTCCCGAGAGGTAGAAAATAATTTTCCTTCTTTCGTGATTTTTTTCCCCATATGAAATACAAAAATATATTATCCTAATAAAAAAGTCCTCGATCACCTTAGGTACAGCAAGGAAATTGTATAAGAATAAACGATACTTTACCGTTTACACGCTTTCTACCCCAGCTCATTCTAGCAATATTAATAACTTGGACCCGCACCTACACAGATTTATTAACTAATATCTTATAGAATATGGTAGAAGCTCTGGCATCCTTTTTTAGAATTTTCCATGGCCTAATATTGTCCTTTTTTTGCTTTCTATATTGTGATTTGTGTTGGTTCTTAGCAGAAAATTGTGGGATGCATTGACTGGGGATGTATTACATTCATTTGACCACAAGCACATAGTTCGAGCATGTGCTTTTTCAGAGGTATCTTTACAATTCTATTTCCTTTACTTCTATTAAAGTTCCTTCAGATTAGAGCTTTATAACTTCAGTTCTTGGAACTAAGTTCTGATATTTATTTAATGGAATACTATTGCACTGACCATTTTTTTTTTGGATTTTGTTTGACACATTGCCTAACAAATGCACTTATGTTCTTTTGTAACTTTGCATCTCCTTGAAGCCTTAATTATGAAATATCTTCATAAAATAATAGAATACTGTGAATGTATATGCCCCTCAAGTCTTATGCATATTGGAAGAATCCCACATCATTGACCGGTTGGCCACTCTTGGGTGCTTATATAGATTCCCCTTTTTTAGGTCGAAAATAAGAGCAGAGAATGCCAATTTGAATTATTGCCGAGTCATAAGATGCTACTACTATTGAAAGGCAAAAATCTTTCATTATTAAATCGAACATACATTGTTTCAGGCTTTGAGTTAAATTCTCTAGTCAATCCTATGTGCTGCGAACTTTTCTTTCTTATCTTTTCTGGTTCTCTTTTTTCTCTCTTAATCGGTACAACGTGCCAAAGGGACTTCAGTCCATATTTATCTTACCCATTTATTTGCCTTTACATTCTGATAATTTATATGAACTATTGTGTGATGACTTTGCAGGATACACATCTGCTACTCACTGGTGGTTTCAAAAAAATTCTTCGGATTTTTGATTTAAACAGACCAGATGCACCTCCAAGGGAAATTGACAGCTCTCCTGGTTCAGTTAGGACAGTTGCTTGGCTGCACAGTAATCAAACTATATTGAGTTCCTCTGGAGATGCTGGTGGATTGAGGTAATCTTTCAAAGTCTGCTGACTCTATTTGTATATTTTGTTCATCTTTTTATTGCTGGTTGCATTAGTAATGTGGCTAGTGCTCATGGTCACTTAAATTTAGCAAGTAATTACATGACTTGGTTAAGTTTACAGTTGCTTGTGATCAAAGCTTAGATGTTTGATAGATTGGATGCTCATTGTCTTAGCCAATACGATACTTCGATTTGTAGATCAATTCATTGCGTATATTACTGGATACCTAATACAAAGGCCTCCCATATGTGGTTCATATTTCTGTCATGAACTTTGACTCCCCGGGACTGTTCACTATCTTCAATTGTTTTGATTTAATCGTTGTAACCCAGGTTATGGGACGTGAGGAGCGGCGAAGTTGTTCAAATTCTTGAAACTAAGTTTCCTGTAACCAGTGCTGAAGTAAGTCAGGATGGTCATTACATAACAACTGCTGATGGTTCCTCTGTCAAGTTTTGGGATGCCAACCAGTATGTATTATTTTTTCACACTTTAATGGCATGACAAAATTGTAAATAAAAAGATTTGTCCATGGTTTACATTGCATTTTAACTTTCTTCTTTAAAAACAGCTTTGGATTGGTGAAGAGCCACGACTTGCCTTGCAAAGTTGAATCTGCTTCCCTGGAACCAAAGTTCGGTAATAGGTTCATTGCTGGAGGAGAAGATATGTGGGTTCATGTCTTTGATTTCCACACTGGAGAGGAAATTGGTAAGTTGTGTGGGGCTCGTAAATACTAGAATCTCTAGTTATCTGATCAATGCTTTGTTTGTGTGTTCCTTTTTCTGGTTAGTTTTTCCGGTATTTGCGTTTTCTCAACTTAACTAGGGGTTTATGCTTCTTTTTTCATTCAAGTAGGTTCAAGCTTTAACCACATGCTATATTCTATTTTTGTACAACATAGGATGCAACAAGGGACACCATGGTCCCGTGCACTGTTTGCGGTTCTCTCCAGGAGGTGAATCCTATGCCTCAGGATCTGAAGATGGGACTAGTAGAATATGGCAGCTGGGCCCTCTTGGTCAGAATGAGGACATTCACAGCTGAAGAGAACGATGGTGTGGAGGAGAAGGTAGGATGCCTAAGGATAGAGAGTCTGGCTTGTAGTTACTTGTTTGCTTGGCCGCAATCCTAATCATATTTTATGAATTTGCTTCTAGAAACCAGTAGGAGATCCGAGTCAGAGTTGCTGCAGACCTAGAGCCTTTATAGAAAAAGTAACTCTGTAACAAGGCTAAAATCCAAGGAAATGCGAAGTTTTGAAATTTCAATTTTGTGCCTACTTGTTTCAATGGGCAGCAGATTTGATACGTGACGGTTTGTCTTTGTGCATTGCTGGGCATTGAGATTTAATTTTCTTTTGGTAAAGAAATATTCTCAGAACTTTCATCTGAGAGTGGCTGGGAATCTGTAGTTAGTCAACCTGTGTTGGGGAGGTGTGTTGGGTTTTTTAAATCTCAGGGGTCGAGTTTTGAGTCAGGGTAATTTACTTGAGTCATGGATTTTTTTAGTTTAAATGGAATTGGATGATTTCCAACCAAGTTCATCAAAATTTTGATAATTTTCGTCCAATTATACAAGTTGGTTGAGTGGCCTATTATTAAAACCTGTTTAGAGGAATTACAGTAGACTTTGTCATTGTTCGATACTCTTGTCAAACATCTAAAAAATGTCTTAGCAACGGTGATAAATATCTGCAATGCGCATGCAACAGTAGATGAATCATTAAATGTTGGAATACAGAAAATGGCGATGAGACACGGTACATCAAGAATAGTGCAAAGAAACTCGTGCGAAATTATAAGAAACTCTAAATGCTCAGTAAAATTGGAGAAGGTGAAGTTTACTTGCGTTTGAACATGCGATTTCATGTCATAAAGAGATCAGCGTTTGGACAATTGATTGTTGTATTTATTAGAAAAGTCTTCTATTAGCGTATTAATTTTGTTATGAACTATGACTTTCTATCATTTGGTAAGATTGTATAAGAAATGAGAAAATTTTGATAGTTTTCACAACTTATAGGGTTTTTATGTTTATATGAAAAAATAGAATTTAAGAAATTTAAATTGCATGTTCAAACATGATTTAAACATGATTTCATCTCATGATTTCAAATCATGTCCAAACGGCTCCATAAAAGGAAAGTAGTGGCATAGATTAGTAATTAGTTCACATGCATGTTTTGTCAAAGGCTATAATGGGAAGGAACAATGATTCTTGACATCTTTTACGCAAATTTTATCCTCTCTCCCAAGTTATGTACTACTCAAGATGGAGGACATGATCTGAAAACAACAATTGATCTTCTACTCTATCAAGTTGTTACACAATTGCAGTCCAAATTAATACGCCCTCGACATGAGCATAAATAGGCGGACCTATTAACCAAGGGTATAAATAATTTAAATATAATAAATTTCGAATAATTTAGGTCCATATTCCTTTTCCGTACAATATAATACATGGTATATACATATGTTAATAAAAAACGGTGTTGGAAGAGAGAAAGGAAAGTCTCAAGTCTGATCTTCAAAGGTCTCTGAACTCTGAGTCCGGGGCCAAAATGGATTGTTTTTGGAGCTAATATCCCAAAATAGGATGCGTTTTTTTTTTTTTATACCAAAATAGGTATTTCGTTGGTTATCCAACGAAATATCCACAATCAATACTGTTTCGGTCCGGATATTGTTGCATTTCGCTACACTTGTAGCAAAATGTAACAAATAAATTTTTTTGTTTTTTTTTTGTTTTTTGCATTTCGTTTGTATTCCAACGAAGTAGGATTTTTTTTTTTTTTTGTATTTCGTTTAAAAAAACGAAATAGGAAAATATTTTTTTTATTTCGTTTATATAAAAACGAAATAGGAAAATATAATTTTTTTTTTTGGTATTTCGTTGGTATATGAACGAAATAGGATAATTTTTTTTTTTGTTTTGTATTTCGTTTATAAAAAAACGAAATAGGAAAATAATTTTTTTTTATTTCATTTATATAAAAATGAAATAGGAAAATATATATATATATATATTTTTTTTTTTTTTTGTATTTCCTTGGTATATGAACGAAATAGGATAATTTTTTGTTTTGTATTTCGTTTATATAAAAACAAAAATAGGAAAATAATTTTTTTTTATTTCGTTTATATATATAAATATATATATATATATATATATATATATATATTTTTTTTGTATTTCGTTCATATACCAATGAAATAGGATAAATTTTTTTTTTTTTTTTTGTATTTCATTTATATAAAAACGAAATAGGAAAATAATTTTTTTTTTTCGTTTATATACCAACGAAATGTTTTGTTCCATTTCGCAGGTATATAACGACCCCCCCCCCCCCCCCCCCCTTTTTTTTTTTTTTACCGTTTTTTTCGCTCTCCATATCGCCGTGATTTTAATTTTATTTTTTTGTTCATTTCGTTGGTTCAATCGATTTTGACGAGTATTGAATAGTTGTCAAAATAATATCTTTTGCATTTCGTGACTTAATTTGCGAAATTTTTTACTTTTCTCCGTTTATAAATATTGTCCTATCTTTACTTATGGTATATCCTTCGTCTTTCAATTTTCTTTTATCCATCTCATATCTTTCATCTATTATTTTTCTCTTATCTATTTCATATCCTTCAACTTTTATTTTTTCTCTCATATATTTCATAAAAGATGACGGAAACTCATGTTAAAGTGTATTTATTTTGGGGTGGTGAAGTTGTGTATGAAGTAGTGTTCGGTTAGATACGGCGTGGTCCTGAAATAGGGCAAAGGTTTCCAATTTTCCTAAAATATGATCGTCTGCAACTCGTCTTAAGGAGTAAAATGTTCGTAAATGATCCTGAACTATCGGTGGTTATAATCGGTCGATGTCCAAGTTCATTTACAGCCGATGGTTCACCAATTTATGGTGAGATGCCAATTACGGACGATGAATCTTTAACGTCATTTCTTCGTTGTCCTGAGATTTTTAAAAATCACATATGCATAGTGGCGCTTGACATGTATACTACGGTCAACGCTCTACCCAGGTCGAAGTACCGACCGACAATGAGTTCGATTTTGGAGGTACTACCTATCTCCCAAGTTTGAATATTGGTTTTTCAATGGGTGTAGTTCAACAACAAACAATTGTAGGATTTGGTAGTCAGTCAAATGATACAACTAATTATGGTACACAGTATGATGGTGTGGCTTCAACGCACGATCATAACTTTGATTGGAGTGGACAGAATCGTGAGACGGGTGGACCAAGTAATGCTACTACGCAGTTGTATAATTTGAATTGTAATGTACGACACCCTTCACATCCTGGTCCAAGTGAATTGGACAGTAATAGGTAAATATAATCATATTTTATTCACTTTATTCATGGATTGTATAATTGTGTTTGACTTGTAAATTCTATGAATTTTTCTTATTTATAGGCATACCGATTTTGAAAATAATCCCACATTGACGCAGCTCACACAAATTGTGAGCAATAACGATTTAGCTAATGATATAATAAATGAGTCGGATAGCGATAGTCCATTAGATCATGAAGGGACGGACGATGATCAATCGTCTGCTGACTTGTCCATGTAAAAAGAACAGGAATCCGTTTCCAAGTGAAAAAAAATTTGAAAGCTATTGACTAGCTTCTTTTTTTAGCTTCGACTTGTCCATGTAAAAAAGCAAAGGAATCCGTTTCCAAGTCAAAAATATCTTGAAAGCTATTGAAATTATCATTCAAATGTAAAAAGAAAAGAAATTCGTTTCCAAGTGAAAAAAAATTGAAAGCTATTGACTAGCTTCTTTTTTAGCTTCTGACTCGTCCATGTAAAAAGTTTAAGAATCCGTTGACAAGATTCTTAAAAAAAATTGAAAGCCATTGACTAGCTTCTGTTTTAGCTTTTGACTTGTCCATGTAAAAAGTTTAAGAATCCGCTGACAAGATTCTTAAAAAAAATTGAAAGCTATTGACTAGCTTCTTTTTTAGCTTCTGACTTGTCCATGTAAAAAGAAAAGGAACCCGTTTCCAAAACAAAAAAAAAATTGAAACCTATTGACTAGCTTCTTTTTTAGCTTCTGACTTGTCCATGTAAAAAGAAAAGAAATCCGTTTCCAAGTGAAAAAAAAATTGAAAGCTAAGTTATCAAATCAAGATTCTTAAAAAAAAATTGAAAGCTATTGATTAGGTCGACTTGTCCATGTAATTTTTTAATAATATATTATTTTTGAATTTTGTGATTTTAGATTTGACAAGTCCATGTGAATCCGTTTTCCAAGTGAAAAAAAATTTGTTCGCCGCACTTTGGAGTAATCCTAAAGTTATATTTTTTGTACTAATTTTTTTAATAATATATTATTTTTGAATTTTGTGATTTTTTTGGTGTAATTAGGAATTGATATTTTTTCTTGTACATGCAAATAGGTATGTTATTTCACAACAAGAAGCAAATGAAAGGTGCGGTGAGACTCTATAATATAGCCCACAAAAAAGAATATAAAATAGATCAAGCCAAAGGTACATTTTGGAAGGTTATTTGCAAGCGTCATGAGGAGGGTTGTAATTGGATGATCCATTTTTCGTTGATCGGAAGTGGTATGTGGAAAGGTGAAAATGATTGAGCCACATAATTGTGACACGGATGATTATACGGAGGATCATTTCAATTTGAATAGCAACATGATTGCTACTTCGTTGATACCATATGTTATGATCAATGCACAAATCAGTATTAAGTTTGTTCAGAAAACTATAAAAGGCATCCATCACTATACTCCTAGTTATAGAAAAGCACAAAAAGGGCGTAAGAAAGCTTTTGAGATGGTGTATGGTGATTTCGAAGGTTCTTTTAGGGCATTGCCTCGATACATGGCTGCCCTAGAACATTTCAATCCGGCACTATTGTTGAGTGGACACACGAGTCAACTACAATGCAAGGCGAACACATCTTCAAGTATTTTTCTCGGGCCTTTAAACCAAGTATCGATGGATTCAAAAGTTGCGGGCCGGTCATCTCAATAGATGACACCCATGTCTATGGTAAGTATGAGATGAAATTGTCGATTCTTTGTTGGCATTGATGCAAACGGAAATATTTTTCCACTTGCAATGCTATAGTTGCACGTGAGAGCTATGAGTCATGGACTTGGTTTCTCGGTTTATTATGGAGACATGTTGTTTGTGATAGAAAAGGCATTGGACTAATTTCTCGACCGTCACCAAGGGATCTTGCAATTTGTAATGACACATGAATGGTTACTGACCACCCACCACACATCATAGATTTTGTGTTCGACATTTAAAAAGCAACTTTAACAAAAAGTTTCTTAACTCGATCTTGAGAAGCTAATGTGGTTGGTCGCTACAGAGCACTGTAAGAAAATACCAAATGAGGATGCAACAAATCACAACTTTGTCACCCGCAAAGACATATGTGGTTAAGCAAGCTTTCGAAGGAAAATGGACATTGTATAAGGACGGTGGTTATAGGTGGGGGGCTATGACGACAAATGTCTCGAGTCTTACAACGGTTTATTGAAGAAAGCCCGTGGATTTTTCGTTATCGCCATGAGTCGCTTGACCTTTAAAAATCTTGTTGATCATTTTGTTAAAAGAAGCGCCATTGCTGCTCTACTAATGGTAAATAAGAAGACTTGGCCGCCCGGTGTTGATAAGAAGTTCCATGAATATTGGGATAGGGCCGCCATGCACACTGATATGATGAACTACAACATTGTGACTGGGGTCTTCGAGATTCTGACATTTGCACACGAAGGTAAGGGTGAAAATGTCCATAAATCCTCTGACAATGGAAAAAAATATTCGTGTGAGAAGTGGAAAAACTACCACATGCCATGTTCCCATGCAATTAAATTCTGTCGGATCCATAAAATTCAGCCTAACGACTATGTTAGCAAGTACTACAGTTGTAGGTATTACAAGCAAACATACAAAGGGAAAGTTTTCTCCCTTGGGTGATGAGGCATATTGGCCCTGCAAGTCCCTTCGTTTAATTGCAAACACGCATACGAGCGAACTTCTAGAGCCCGCAGAACAACTAGAAGGAGGAATGAAATGGATATTGCTCCCGCCGCATGGCTAGGAGGTGTGGAACTTGCAGCAAACGGGTCATAACAAAAATCGTTGCCCCAATCGTACTCGTAGTTGTTGTTGCTTGTTTATCGTTAAGTTTATTCATGAGTTCTATGTTGTTGTTATCTTATGTAATCTTTGTATCTTATGTAATCTTCAATAATATGTTGTCGTCCTTACTTTAAAATATAAACGGTTCGTATTGTAGAGTTTAATTTTGTCTTTAATTTAACAGTTATTGTTGGATTGAACTTACACAACACTTTATTGAATGAACATAAAATTACATTATAATTGAAAATTAAGACACATAACACATAGTTGGTCTAAGGGCGTTCTTTAGACATGTCATCATCCGATTTGTAAAGTTCGTGTGCTAAAACACTTGCTCTTTCATGTTCTGTTAGCATGCGATTTGTTGTCGTTACTTGTTCTTCAATGAGCTTAAGGATATAGTACCTACAACGTCTTACCAACATCCTATTATTCTCCTTTGGAATTTGTTTCATGACTATCTCATATTCTACCATATCCATGCGTTCCATCCACACAGAATCGACGTGGCTTGGGTGTCGGGGTGTCATTGCTCAAGCTCATTCATGAGCATATTTGACTCATGGTACCTATGCTTCCATTCACGGCGTAATCCGCAGTAGTACTCATATGGATCTGATTTTTTTAGCATCCGAAAATCATCCTCTCGTTCATCAAGCATGTGCGGGTTGTACATGTCCATCTCAAAATCATATGGATCCCATGTTCCCCAAATATTCGTTGGGTGACTCGAACTTGAGCTATCATTTCGTTATCCGGAATGCCCAAGCAAAGGGTGAGGAAGAGCTTCCAGGAGTGTTCTCTTTATTCTTCGACATTTTTTGGATAGTAAATGGATTGTAAATGCTCAGCCGAAGCTTTTGGATAATTTGCGAAATGCAAAATTAAAAAAATGGCTCTTGCTTGTAAACGCTCACCCGAAGATAACAATGACCGGTTAGAGTTCTTTATAATGTAAATTTTGTTGTATTTTGTTGCATATGCACCGAAATGTAAAATAAAAAATTGGAGTAATCCAAGTTTATAAATAGCTTTTCGTTATGGACTTGTCAAATCTAAATTTTTTATATTTTGTTGCTGACCTTGCGAAATGTAAAGCTAAAAAATTGTCAGAAGCTTGTCAATAGCTTTCAATTTTTTTTTTCTGACTTGGAAATGAATTCCTTTTCTTTTTACATGGACAAGTCAAATCCAATTTTTTTTTTAAGAATCTTGTCAGTAGCTTTCATTCATTTTTTTTTTACTAGGAAACGGATTCCATTTTTTTTTTTTTTATATAGGGACAAGTCAAATCCATTTTTTTTTAAGAATCTTGTTAGAAGCATTGTCGCAGTTATCTTTTCCAAGCTTTTATATTTCGTTGCATACTTTGCGAAATGTAAAGCTAAAAAATTGGCTTGGAAACGGATTCCTTTTCTTTATACAGGGATAATTGAGTTCCAATTCATCATGGACTTGTCAAATCTAAGCTTTTATATTTTGTTGCTGACCTTGTGAAATGCAAAGATAAAAAATTGTCAGAAGCAAGTCAATAGCTTTCAATTTTTTTTTTTACTTGGAAACAGATTCTTTTTCTTTTTACATGGACAAGTCAGAAGCTAAAAAAGAAGCTAGTCAATAGCTTTCAATTTTTTTTTAAGAATCTTGTCAGCGGATTCTTAAACGTTTTACATGGACAAGACAGAAGCTAAAAAAGAAGCTAGTCAATAGCTTTCAATTTTTTTTTCACTTGGAAACGGATTCCTTTTCTTTTTACATGGACAAGTCAGAAGCTAAAAAAGAAGCTAGTCAATAGGTTTCAATTTTTTTTTTGTTTTGGAAACGGGTTCCTTTTCTTTTTACATGGACAAGTCAGAAACTAAAAAATTGGCTTGTCAATAGCTTTCAATTTTTTTTTTCACTTGAAAACGGATTCTTTTTCTTTTTACATGGATAAGTCAGAAGCTAGTCAATAGCTTTCAATTTTTTTTGACTTGGAAACGGATTCCTTTTATTTTTTACGTGGACAAGTCAGAAACTAAAAAAGAAGCTAGTCAATAGCTTTCAATTTTTTTTAAGAATCTTATCAGCGGATTCTTAAACTTTTTACATGGACAAGTCAGAAGCTAAAAAAGAAGCTACTCAATAGCTTTCAATTTTTTTTTCACTTGGAAACAGATTCCTTTTCTTTTTACATGGACAAGTCAGAAGCTAAAAAACTAGTCTGTCAATAGCTTTCAATTTTTTTTTTTTGGAAAGAATATTCTTTTTACATGGACAACTCGTGAAGCTCAAAAAGAAGCTAGTCAATAGCTTTCAATTTTTTTTTTACGATTCTTTTTCTTTTTACATGGACAAGTCGTAAGCTAAAAAAGAAGCTAGTCAATAGCTTTCAATTTTTTTAAGAATTTTGTCACGGATTCTTAAACTTTTTACATGGACAACTCGAAGTTAAAAAGAAGTTAGTCAATATTTTCAATTTTTTTTTTTCAATCTTTTTTTAAACTTTTACATGGACAATTCCTAAAAAAGAAGCTAGTCAATAGCTTTCAATTTTTTTTCACTTGGAAACGAATTCCTTTTCTTTTTACATGGACAAGTCAGAAGCTAAAAAAGAAGCTAGTCAATAGCTTTCAATTTATTTTTGACTTGGAAACGGATTCCTTTGCTTTTTACATGGACAAGTCAGAAGCTAAAAAAGAAGCTAGTCAATAGCTTTCAATTTTTTTTTTTTTTAGAAACGGATTCCTTTTCTTTTTACATGAACAACTCAGAAGCTAAAAAATTGACTTGTCAATAGCTTTCAATTTTTTTTTTCACTTGGAAACAAATTCATTTTCTTTTTACATGGACAAGTAAGAAGCTAAAAAAGAAGCTAGTCAATAGCTTTCAATTTTTTTTTACATGGAAACGGATTCCTTTTCTTTTTACATGGACAAGTCAGAAGCTAAAAAAGAAGCTAGTCAATAGCATTCAATTTTTTTTTGAACTTGGAAACGGGTCCTTAAACTTTTTACATGGACTAGTCGAAGCTAAAAAAGAAGCTAGTCAATATTTTCAATTTTTTTTTAAAATCTTGTCGAAGCATTGTTACACTTATCTTTTCCAAGCTTTTATATTTCGTTGCATACTTTGCGAAATGCCGGGACAAATCAAATTTTTTTAGCATAGACAAGTCAAATCCCAATTTTTTTACACTCACACTAACACTCTTGGTCAAGTCGAACCCTGAAAACAGCTAACATTTTTTAATAATTGCATTCATCCAATTTATAAATAAGACTATTTCAACCAAAAAAACGACTTCTAACAAGACTAAGTACAAGAGCGGATTCTAAGGAGTTTACGAACCCTATATAGTATGAGAACTTAGCCACTCATACTGGCTCGATACCATTTTAACTTGGGATTGTCAATAGCTTTCAATTTTTTTTTTGACTTGAAAATGAGACTTTTCTTTTACATGGACAAATCAAATCCAATTTTTTTTTTAAGAATCTTGTCGCGAGCTTTTTTTTTTTTTTTTTTACTAGGAAACGGATTCCATTGTTTATTTTTCCATAAGGGACAAGTCAAATCCATTTTTTTAAGGCTCGTAGGTATCATAGGCTGACAATGGTTGTTCACGTTTATTTTTTTCAAGCTTTTATACAAGTGCATACTTTCGAAATACAAAGCTAAAAAATTTGCTTGAAAATAGATTTCTTTTCTTTATACATAGACAATTGAGTTTCAATATCTCATGAACTTATCAAATCTAAGCTTTTATATTTTGTTACTGACCTTGCGAAATGCAAAGCTAAAAAATTGTTAGAAGCTTGTCAATAGCTGTAACGACCCATTTAGTCGTTTAACAACTCAATAATTCACCAATCATTCCTAAAACAGAGAATGTGGTCTTATTTTAGTGTTTAACAATTCATAATGGGTGCAATGGTTATTTAATTGACGGGAAACAATTGAATACTTATTTATTTATTTATCGTGTGTTAATAGTGTATTTATAGGAATATGTATCTCACACATATAGGATATAAGTTGGTAAATAAGGAACTTAACGGAATGATTATATTTTATACAAATGGTTAAGTGAATAAGTAAATTGTAGAAATTATTGAAATAAATTATGGGGCTTAACCCATTTATTATGGCCCATATATCTTAGAAGCCTAGGGTTTAAAAACAATTCATTTACTTTGGACAAAGAAAGAAAAATAAAATAAAAATAGAAACCTTTTTGCACAGTAGCGGAAGAGAACTACCATTAACTTGTTCGTGTGCAACAGTTGAGAGGCGTCAGAAGGCATCAGGTAGTGGCCTTTACATTTGTTATTCTTTTGGTTGATATGCACTGTAATCATTACTACAAAGTTATCTTCTTGAAAATTTCTGAGTTGCCAAGTTGTTATTTATTTTTCTTTTGTTACGACAATTGAGTGTTTTATGGCCCTAGCTTTTGGTGCTATTAGAATATTATGAGCATGGTTGGATTCATCATGGTATAATGACTACACGATCATATGAGGGCAAGAGAGAGAGAGAGAGAGAGAGAGAGAGAGAGAGAGAGAGAGAGAGAGAGAGAGAGAGAGAGATTATTCCTATGTAATTTTGTTTCTTGGTTTGAAGTACTGTTTCCATCACTTAGTTCAGGTTCCAAATTTTCCTATATATATTATTATGTTACAAATACAACTGTAGCATATTAGGTTTATGAAATTAAATACTAGATGCATTGAATTGTATGTACACCTTTAAATTCATGGTATTTGAGTTGTGGAAGTTAGATTTTATCCGAAATTAAGATTTTGGGGTAATTAAAGGTTTCAAGTCCTAGTATTAAGAATTGAGAATTTATGACCCTTAAGTTATCAAGATTATTATTATTACTATTATTATTATTATTGTTATTATTATTATTATTATTATTATTATTATTATTATTATTATTATAAAGAAAGTTCCATTTTTTTTCCCTTGTGGGTCCGTGATCACTTTTCGGGATATGTTTTTAAAAATCATTTTACCCATAATATAGGTGTCCTATATTCGTATTCTAAGTAGATCACACATTTCATCCAGATTTGGATCAAATCATAAGTTCCTACTTCTTAAGACTAGGGCTCAACACTTTCAATTCCCCCAAAATCTTAAAGATTACCTTTTTGGTTCTTCGATATCTCAAACATCATGTATAGTTAGAAATTATACATATAATCCAATACACCTAATATTAAATTACATATACTCAATATATCAAAATTTGAATTATAAAGTGATAATCATAAGAAAATACGGACTAAAACCAAAGTGACGAAACAGAAACTTCAACTCTTAGCAAAATATGTAGAAATCCACTAACAAATAATCCATTTAATCATTTCACCTAATGAGTAGCTCATTATTATTTTATCATTAGCATATTATCCATTCAGAATCATTCCTCATTATCAACTCTATCATTGGCACAATTATTGTCCAATAATTAAGAACACATGAGAGCACTAAGAACCAAATTGTAAAGAATACTACATTTTGTTTGCAAAATTTAAAAGTACAAAAGGTTTCTTTCTTGTATGGTGTAGGATTCTTGATAATCATGTATAAAATAATCTGGCGGAAGGAAAGAGTGCGACTTACATTAAATTAGAATAACACTGCCAATGTCCTCAAATCTCTTCAGTTGTTTGCCCTCAATTGTTGTCGGTACGGTCGTGGTTTGTCTTTCTCTAGTATTTCATGTTATAGGGTATTATTGAAACCCTCGACAACGAGATATGTGGGTCATAAGAAATTGGTCCGCCACCAATAACTTATTATTTATACTTTTTCCCAATTTATTTACACCACCTAATCATTTGAATATGTTTATTCCGAAAAATTATGGCTCTTGTACGTCAAATACTTTATTACGACCATTTTCCTTATATAAAGGCAAATAAAAATTCCTATGAATAAACTATTCACATTTATTAAATATGATAAACTCTTTATTTATCCGTCAATTATAATTAATATCCCCGCAAGTCAAGAATATCTTACCTGGGAAAGGGTAATTTGGGGGAAAGGCATTTGAGCAAAACGCCTAAATGACCAAACGACTTGGAAATCAAATCCCTTTTTTTTTACATGGACTTGGTCAAATCCAAATTTAGCATTTTCTTACGAATCGCATTCATCCAATTTATAAATAATTTTTTTTTTTTAACCAAAAATTCCATTTTTTTTTAACGGATAAGAACATGATTTAGATTTTAAGAATCTTGTTAGATAAGCATTGAGAACTTAGTCACTTTTCCAAGCTTTTATACGTTGCATTTTAACTTGCGAAGCTTGTCAATAACTTTCAATTTTTTTTTTGACTTGGAAATGAATTCCTTTTCTTTATACATGGACAAGTCAGTTCCAATTTTTTTTTAAGACTTGTCGTAAGCTTTCATTTTTTTTTTTTTTGCAAAGATAAAAAACGGATTCCATTGTTTATTTTTTTTATAGGGACAAGTCAAATCCATTTTTTTACATGGACAAGAAGCTAAAAAAAGAAGCTCGTCAATAGCTTTCAATTTTCTTTTCCAAGCTTTTATATGTTAAACGTTTTACATGGACAAAATACTAAAAAAGCTAAAAAATTTTCAATTTTTTTTTGAAAACGGATTCCTTTTTACATGGACAAGGACAATTGAGTTTAAAAAGCTAGTCAATAGGTTTCAAATCTTTTTTTTGTTTTGGCGACTTATTGCGAACAATGCAAAGCTAAAAAATTGGCTTGTCAATAGCTTTTAATTTTTTTTTCACTTGGAAATGAATTCTTTTTCTTTTTACATGGATAAGTCAAATCCAAATTTTTTTTAAGAATCTAGTTAATAGCTTTTTTCATTTTTTTTTTTTTACTTAAAACGGATTCCATTTTTTTTTTTTAGTGACAAGTCAAATTCATTTTTTTTAAGAAATCTTCTTTTTACATGGACAAGCATTGCTAAAAAAAAAGCACTTTCATTTTTTTTATCTTTTGAAAAGCTTTTCTTTTTATATTTCGTTGACAAATCGAAGCTTAAAAAATGTAAAGCTTTCAATTTTTTTTTTTAACTTGGAAACGGATTCCTTTTCTTTTTACAGTCGGGAAATTGAGTTTGTCAATTCATAGCTTTCAATTTTTGTCAAATCTGGAAACGGATTCCTTTTCTTTTTACATGGATTAGTTTTTCAATGTTTTTTGACTTGGAAAAATGCAAAGATAAAAAATTGTAAAAAAGAAGCTAGTCAATAGCTTTCAATTTTTTTTTGACTTGGAAACAGATTCCTTTTCTTTTTACATGAATAAGTCAGACGCTAAAAAAGAAGCTTGTCAATAGCTTTCAATTTTTTTTAAGAATCTTGTCAGCGGATTCTTAAACGTTTTACATGGACTATTTCAACCAAAAAAGAAGCTAGTAATATTTTTCAATTTTTTTTTAAGAATCTTGGACGGATTCTTAAACTTTTTACATGGACAAGTCAGAAGCTAAAAAAGATACTAGTCAATAGCTTTCAATTTTTTTTTCACTTGGAAACAAATTCCTTTTCTTTTTACATGGACAAGTCAGAAGCTAAAAAAGAAGCTAGTCAATAGCTTTTAATTTATTTTTGACTTGAAAATGGATTCCTTTGCTTTTTACATGGACAAGTCAGAAGCTAAAACAGAAGCTAGTCAATAGCTTTCAATTTTTTTTTCTTTAGAAACGGATTCCTTTTCTTTTTACATGGGACTTTCGAGCTAAAAATGAGCTAAAAAATTGGCTTGTCAATAGCTTTCAATTTTTTTTCCACTTGGAAACAGATTCCTTTTCTTTTTACATGGACAAGTCAGAAGCTAAAAAAAAACCTTGTCAATTGCTTTTAATTTTTTTTGACTTGAAAACGGATTCCTTTTCTTTTTACATGGACAAGTCAGAAGCTAAAAAAGAAGCTAGTCAATAGCATTCAATTTTTTCTAAGAATCTTGTCAGCGGGTTCTTAAACTTTTTATATGAACAAGTCATAAGCTAAAAAAGAAGCTAGTCAATTGCTTTCAATTTTTTTTAAGAATCTTGTCAGAAGCATTGTTACACTTTTCTTTTCCAAGCTTTTATATTTGGTTGCATACTTTGCGAAATGCAGGGACAAATCAAATCCATTTTTTTAGCATGTACAAGTCAAATCAATTTTTTTTACACGGATTCCTTAGTCAAGTTGTTGAAAAGTTTTTAACATTTTCTTACAATTGCATTCATCGAATTTATAAATAATCGGACTATTTCAACAAAAAAAATCTTACTTCTTAACAGTATAAGAACATGACTAGATTATAACAGGATTTCGACTGAACCCTAGGATAGTATGAGAACTTAGCCACTCATACTTGGCTCTGATACCATTTTAACTTGGAAGCTTGTCAATAGCTTTCAATTTTTTTTTTGACTTGAAAATGAATTCCTTTTCTTTTTACATGGACAAGTCAAATCCAAATTTTTTTTAAGAATCTTGTCAGTAGCTTTCATTCATTTTTTTTTTTTTACTAGGAAACGGATTCCATTTTTTTTTTTATAGGGACAAGTCAAATCCATTTTTTTTAAGAATCTTGTTAGAAGCATTGTTGCAGTTATCTTTTCCAAGCTTTTATATTTCGTTGCATACTTTGCGAAATGTAAAGCTAAAAAATTGGCTTGAAAACGGATTCCTTTTCTTTATACAGGGACAATTGAGTTTCAATTCATCATGGACTTGTCAAATCTAAGCTTTTATATTTTGTTGCTGACCTTGTGAAATGCAAAGATAAAAAATTATCCGAAGCAAGTCAACAGCTTTCAATTTTTTTTTTTGACTTGGAAACGGATTCCTTTTCTTTTTACATGGACAAGTCGAAGCTAAAGCTAGTCAATAGCATTCAATTTTTTTTAAGAATCTTGTCAGCGGGTTCTTAAACTTTTTACATGGACAAGTCAGAAGCTAAAAAAGAAGCTAGTCAATAGGTTTCAATTTTTTTGTTTTGTTTTGGAAACAGATTTCTTTTCTTTTTACATGGACAAGTCAGAAGCTAAAAAACTGGCTTGTCAATAGCTTTCAATTTTTTTTTTTTTACTTGGAAACGGATTCCTTTTCTTTTTACTTGGACAAGTCGAAGAAGCAATAGCTTTTAAAAAAGAATTCCTTTTCTTTTTACATGGATAAGTCAGAAGTTAGTCAATAGCTTTCAATTTTTTTTGAATTGGAAACGGATTCCTTTTCTTTTTACATGGATAAGTCAGAAGCTAAAAAAGAAGCTAGTCAATAGCTTTCAATTTTTTTGACTTGGAAACGGATTCCTTTTCTTTTTACAATAGACAAGTTAGAAGCTAAAAAAGAAGTTAGTCAATAGCTTTCAATTTTTTTTTAAGAATCTTGTCAGCAGATTCTTAAACTTTTTACATGGACAAGTCAGAAGCTAAAAAAGAAGCTAGTCAATAGCTTTCAATTTTTTTTTTTAAGAATCTTGAATTGATTTTAAACTTTTTACATGGACAAGTTAAAAAAGAAGCTAGTCAATAGCTTTCAATTTTTTTTGACTTGGAAACGGATTCCTTTTTTTTTTACATGGACAAGTCAAAAGCTAAAAAAGAAGCTAGTCAATAGCTTTCAATTTTTTTTTCACTTGGAAACGGATTTCTTTTCTTTTTACATGGACAAGTCAGAAGCTAAAAAAGAAGCTAGTCAATAGATTTTAATTTTTTTTTGTTTTGGAAACGGATTCCTTTTCTTTTTACATGGACAAGTCAGAAGCTAAAAAATTGACTTGTCAATAGCTTTCAATTTTTTTCCACTTGGAAACAGATTCCTTTTCTTTTTACATGGACAAGTCAGAAGCTAAAAAGGAAGCTAGTCAATAGCTTTTAATTTTTTTTGACTTGAAAACGGATTCCTTTTCTTTTTACATGGACAAGTCAAAAGCTAAAAAAGAAGCTAGTTAATAGCTTTCAATTTATTTTTGACTTGGAAACGGATTCCTTTGCTTTTTTACATGGACAAGTCAGAAGCTAAAAAAGAAGCTAGTCAATAGCTTTCAATTTTTTTTAAGAATCTTGTCAGAAGCATTGTTACACTTATCTTTTCCAAGCTTTTATATTTCGTTGCATACTTTGCGAAATGCAGGGACAAGTCAAATCCATTTTTTTAGCATGGACAAGTCAAATCCCAATTTTTTTTTACACGGATTCATTGGTCAAGCTGTTGAAAGAGCTAACATTTTCTTACAATTGCATTCATCCAATTTATAAATAATCGGACTATTTCAACCAAAAAAATCTGACTTCTTAACAGTATAAGAACATGACTGGATTATAACAGGATTTCGACTGAACCCTAGGATAGTATGAGAACTTAGCCACTCATACTTGGCTCTGATACCATTTTAACTTGGAAGCTTGTCAATAGCTTTCAATTTTTTTTTTTGACTTGGAAATGAATTCCTTTTCTTTTTACATGGACAAGTCAAATCCAAATTTTTTTTAAGAATCTTGTCAGTAGCTTTCATTTTTTTTTTTTTTACTAGGAAACGGATTCCATTGTTTATTTTTTTTATAGGGACAAGTCAAATCCATTTTTTTTAAGAATCTGGTCAGAAGCATTGTTGCAGTTATCTTTTCCAAGCTTTTATATTTCGTTGCATACTTTGCGAAATACAAAGCTAAAAAATTGGCTTGGAAACGGATTCCTTTTCTTTATACAGGGACAATTGAGTTTCAATTCGTCATGGACTTGTCAAATCTAAGCTTTTATATTTTGTTGCTGACCTTGCGAAATGCAAAGTTAAAAAATTGTCAGAAGCAAGTCAATAGCTTTCAATTTTTTTTTTTGACTTGGAAACGGATTCCTTTTCTTTTTACATGGACAAGTCAGAAGCTAAAAAAGAAGCTAGTCAATAGCATTCAATTTTTTTTAAGAATCTTGTCAGCGGGTTCTTAAACTTTTTACATGGACAAGTCAGAAGCTAAAAAAGAAGCTAGTCAATAGCTTTCAATTTTTTTTTTTTGACTTATTGCTTTCAATTTTTTTTAAGAATCAATTTTTTTTTAAGAATCTTGTTACACTTTTTTTTTCCAAGCATTGTTTATTTTTCGTTGGGACAAGTCAAATCCATTTTTTTTAAGAATGCGGTGGAACAAATCAAATCTTTTCCACGCTTTTATATTTCGTTTTTTAGCATGGACAAGTCAAATTCCAATTTTTTTTTACACGGATTCCTTGGTCAAGTTCGTTGAAAGAGCTAACATTTTCTTACAATTTCATTCATCCAATTTATAAATAATCGGACTATTTCAACAAAAAAATATAAACTTTCAACCAATATTCATCGTATTCGATTATCTATATCTCAAACTAACTAACTTCATTAATGTCTAAAAAACCTTTTTTCAGCGGATGGTTTTAAAAAAAAACATAAAGGAGAGGGGAGTTGGACTACGACGCTGTGAACCGTGGGGCTTGGACTACGACGCTCTCGGATGGGAGGGGGAAAATCGCTCACTCGATAATGAAGATGGACGAGATGGAGAGGAAGATGAAGATGAAGATGAATACGATAGCATTAGCGTCGTTCCTGACACTGACGAAGATTAGAATATTTACATTAATAAGATATCGTTTATATTTTTAATGAAGTCGGATTTATTTACTTGAAATTCAAATTGAAATAACATTGAAAAATGAAAAAGGTACAAATACAACACTTAACTAGCCGACATAACAACAAAAATGCTTATGGAAAATCATCTTCATCGACATTTGGCGTCCGAGTTCCAATCGGGGTAACATATAACCCCAATCTGTGTCCCTCCAAACGCAACCATCGCAAACGCATCCTATTATTTTCTTCGCGAATGCGGTTCAAAGCAAGATTCAGTTCTTGGGGTGATGTGAGCGGCATGCCTATTGCACGGCGTTTTGGACGATGTAGGCCACGACTTCTTAAATCGGTCTCAATATTATGAGCTTCATCCAGGCAGTAGTTCCATTCTCTCCTCATCTTGCTAATGTATTGTCTATTGTAGCGCTCGCTCGGATTAAGCGAGTACTCAAATTCACGTTCCAAAACCCATTGACTGAAAAATGTCACCTGGGTGATATGTCATTGGGCCGCGTTGCCAGAAGAATGGATTCCACGATGACATTTTGAAAGAGTTTGTTTTAGCGTGATGAGATGAATGAGGTATTATGAAAGACTATTTATAGAAAAATACATAGTGCAGAAAGGTCTAAACCCCACATGCAATTTTCGTATTTATTAAAAAAATAATTCATATAGAAGTCTAATTAGTAAAAAATACACCATAATTCATATTGACGGAATATATGTCGCTATAATAAGTCATATATAAGTCTAAATAGTCATAGATACACAATAAATTTTCAAAATAAGTTGTTAAAGCTCCTCATGCATCCCTACATGTGCATCCTTTCCTCCCACCAGTGCCACATTGTGTTGGCCGGCGATCCCTATGAGATCTGCGCGGAGGAACCCCCTCATGCATCCCTTCCGCACCCTATAAATATCATACAAAATAAAAGTTACTTTTTAATGCGAAACTTAAATTATATACATAAAAATTTAAATTCAAAACGAACCTGTGCCTCTAAGTCCCGAACATCTGGCGTAGGTGCATATGCATCATTAAAACTGAGCCTTCTTCCATCACAGGGAAAATTAGCTGGAGGTCGGGATGAGGTACTAGTCTGAGGAACTTGGAAAAGGAGGTTCTCCAAAGCCTGTTGGCTCCAAGGTTGTGAGGAATTGCTAAATGGGGTGAAACCTTTTAATTTTGATGATGCTTGTGGAGTGACCATATTAGACGAGTTATATGGAGCATCAGACGGAATCATAAATGGGACAGATATATCCATAGTCGGATAGTGGAAACTATGTATATCCATAGAAGAGTGACATGGAGCTTCTGGAGCAGTCATAGATGGGTCGGAAAAATCCATCGACGGATAATATGGGCTAGGTAAATTCGTATGTGGGTCATGTGGACTAGATGGGTGATATGGGCTGGGTAAATTTGTATGTGGGTAATGTGGACTAGATGGGTCATATGAGGTGGGTAAATTCGTAGGTGGATGATACGAAGCAGTCATAGATGGGCCGGAAAAATCAAATGAATGATCCATACCTGGGTGTGGCTCTAGATTATCAACTTGATCGTCATCAACAAGCTGGTACGCTACCTGACCTCGACCCCGTGGGTTACCAGCACGACGTACATTTGCACGATCCCAACGATCAGTTGGCAACTTAGGCGATGCCACATAATCTGCTGGTGGTATATAATCGGGATCAAATTTCAACCTCGTCCCCATTGCAGCAGCATTCAGAGACTTAGTCGACATGTTAATAAACCTTTACATCAATGCATTCATACCCTGAGAATCTGAAAGCCACTCTGACGGATCTTCCTGAACACTGTAAGCCAAATGTCTAACTCCATGAATTCCACGAGCCTACAAAAAAATATATAACAAACAGTGACGTAAGAAAGCCATTGATTGGCAAAAAGAAATTAATATGTATCATATACGTATAGTTATTAATATTACTATAATATTTAATACATATGATACACATGTATATGTATGTAAATCGATTCCAAATCCTTTATATGATGATTTAGTTAGAAAATATAATTAAATTACTTTCATAATCATGGTCAATGTATTATTATACATTCTTTTTGCTAAATAACAAAAAGAGATAAAGTATAAAAATCAAGCACCTAGGTTAAGAGAATCATGGTAAATTTGCTCGAATAATGGCATTGGATGAAATCTTAGTAGTAAGTTAAATTCTTAGACTATTTTTCAAGATATATTAATTAGTACTAGCGTAATTTTGTTTCTACTCAAATGTTAGAAAACTATATAGTACATCATTAACTCCGTCTATTTAACTTGACATGCACCAAAAGTTCAAAAGATTGAAGACTTTTTATTCAAACATTGAAAGCACACATGGAAAATTTATAAAACAAACCTAGACAAAATACTAATTATGAGAACACAAGTTTTTATTATTAAATTAAAACAAAATCAACCCAGAGTTCCAAAGCATAAAAAATTAACTATTTTAATGATCTTTTTACCGCTAATATAGTAAAGGCTATCAACCCAAATTATCAACCCATTATCAGAGGACGGCTAATATAGTAAGTAAAATAATTGCAGAATTTAAAGGAAAATAGTTACAAAAGTTGAAGACTTTTTATTCAAACATTGAAAGCACACATGGAAATTTACAGAGAGGGAAGGGGAAAAGGCTATTTCGAAGTCGGGGGTGAATTTCGAATGCCTTACTAGTTACAACTTGAGAGTCTTATATAGACCTCGAAAATAATTAACATCTCTTGGATGATTACAAGTGGACGGCTATCTTTAAAGATGCCTTCTGCTTTTGCTTTTGAAAAGTTGGACGGCTGCTTTTGTAAAAGTTTGTCGGCCACTTCTCTTTTTGTAAAGTTGGACGGCTACTTTTACTTTTGGAAAGGTTCGGCCATCTTGCTTTTACCTCTTATTTTTTCGAAAGGGTAAATTTTTTAACCTAATTCTTGATAATGGAGATATGCTTGGGCCATTCCTTGTGGGTCCATCATGTCGCCATTATCTTCTCGATGAAGATGCTTGTATCCGGTAGTTCTTGGACATCTCGGGTCGTATCATCAATATTACTTAAAGCTTCTAGAGCTTCTTTTTTTAATTCCGCCTTGATTCGGTTGATCCCGTTTCGTCGCCGGATGGCTTTGGATTCTTAATTTTTAAATTCTTAGATTCCGTGTCCATCCTTTGATTTTAATGGTTTTGACTAAATACTTAATCCCGGTTATTTCAAACCGTGTCAAAAGACCAACCGATGATATAAGAAATCCTTTTTCTTATGTAATACCGCATAACTTAATATGATCCGGTAAGGTGGAAATCTCTTGTTCTTTTTGGAACCTTTCGTAATGAATTTGGAAACTTTTGGGCATTGTTAGCTCATTGCCCCCAAATCTTACCCACCAGCTGTAGAACCACCTTGGGATTATTGATTTGGACATTTGTTCGCTATATTTTACGAACCATGTATGGGAAATGGGTCGAACATACAAAAAGTTGTACCATGCCCATTCATAATCATAGTAGTTATAGGTTTGTGGCCTATGTTGCTTTGACAATACGATTGGGGTATGTAGGTGATCAACTTTCTAATCAAAAGGGTCGATAACCTTGTTTATGGTGACCTTGGAGTATGAAATACCATCTTGGCCGTATTTGTTATTCATCGTATGTTCAATCGTTATTGATCCTGTATCTGTCAGGATGAATTCACAATATCTCCTAGTCTTGATAGGATCGTTGGTTTCAATGTAGTCAAAATTAGTATAGCAAGGTCTGAGTAGATCCTCAACCTTCCAGTTTTCATAATGTTTGTCTAATGCTATCACAGGGAGCATTGCTTTGTTAATGATCTTGAACTCTTCAGAGTTGCCTATTTTTCTTCTTCTTTGAGGGAGTGTTGGGATCAACTCGCCCGAGCAAAAAACTCTGGGGTCTTCATTTTGTAACAATCACTGGTTTGGATTTTTCCTTACCTGTTGTTGAGCTGGTAGAAGGCTGCATCCTTTGAAATGGTGATGATGGTTCTGTTTGGGGAATAGAACCGGGAATGGTTAATTTTTGATTTTGGATTGGAAATGTGGGCCTCATGGGCCTAGTTAACTTTGGGAATTCAGCTAAGGCTGAATACCTGTTATCATTGGGCTTTTTATCGGGTTTTTTCTGGAAAGGGGAGGTTGGGGCTCCTGGCCTCATGGTTACCCTGTAAAAATTCCCTTGTAAGAAAATCTGGTAAAGAGTTTAAATCACCTTTTATAAATTCAATTTCAAAATCAAAACTTGATAGTAAAGCTTGCCATCTGGCAAAAATTTGTTTAGAAACAAGATTTTTAACATCTTTTTGTAAAATCTCTTTTGCTGATTTGCAATCAACTCTCAATAAAAAATTCTTATTTATCAAGTCATCTTGGAATTTTGTAATACATAGTACTATAGATAAAATCTCTTTTTTAATAAAGACTATAATTCTTTTGTGCAGGATTCCAGATCCCTGATGTGAAACGAACTAGTTGTTCTATAGACTCTGGAGAGATTCTTTGTTTAAGGATTCCACCGTATCCTTCGTTAGAAGCATCGGTTTCTACTATCATGAAAGCATCTGGGTTTGGAATACCTAGACATGGAAGTTTTTTGACAACAGTCTTGATTTTCTTAACTGTTTTTGTTTGTTCTAGACTTCATGGGACTGGGCTTTTCTAAGACGCTTGTAAAGAGGTTCACAGATTTTCCTAATATTAGGGATAAAGTCTGCAACATAATTAAGACTTCCAAAAACCTTCAGAATCGGGTTTTGTCAGAATTTCATCCGGAAATTTAGAAGAGAACTCTATGGCTCTACAAATGGGTTTATAAGTACCTTGGTATAAGTCGTGTCCTAAAAATCTAATTGTTGTTTGAAACAATTTAATCTTTTTAGCACTTACTACTAAACCATGATGTTTAACAATCTTTAAGAAAGTATTTAAGTGTTTGAAATGAGAATCAATGTCCTCAGAGAATATTAATACATCATCTATATAGACTATAGACATATTGCTATAAGGATTAAAAATATTATTCATAATATTCTGGAATTCAGAAGGGGCGTTTTTTAACCCAAAAGGCATAACATTCCATTCATATTGTCCAAAAGGGACATTGAATGCAGTTTTGTATTTATCTTTTTCAGCAACTTGTATTTGCCAAAATCCTGATTTCATATCAAACTTACTATAGACATTTGCTTTGTAAGTTCTTTTTAATAAATCTCTTTTATTAGGTATCGGGTATCTAATCCATTGTAATACTTTGTTTAAAGGTTTATAGTTAATAACTAACCTGGGAGATCCTCTTTCTTTTTCTGCATTTTTATTTACATAAAATGCTGAGCAACTCCAAGGGGATCTAGAAGGTCTTATTATCTTTTTTTGCAAAAGATCATTGATTTCATTTTTACAGGTTTCCATTAACTCATGGTTCATTTGGATAGGCCTTGCCTTTGTAGGGATGGCCTATTCATTGAATCCATCGATATATGGTAGCTCAACAATGTGTCGCTTTCTTTCCCAAAAAGCATTTGGTAATTCTGAACAAACTTCATGTTCAAGTTTTTCTTGAAAACTTGCTATTTTCCTTTCTATCACCGGGGTTTTTAACGTTTGTTCAATCTTTTAATCTTAATTTCATCTTTTAAGTATGAAATCGATTAGACAATAAACATATTTTGAAAATGGTTTTTGATTTAACAAAATCACTTTCATCTTGAGAAATGGTAGATAAATAAGGAAATCTAATTTCCTTTCCTAATACGGTGGTATAGATTGCATCTAATCCAAAGCATAATAAGGTTTTATCGAGTTATAAATGGGGTTCCTAAAATAACTTGTTCATTTATATCTCGGGTAACCACAAAATTATTGATAAAACAAATTCCATCATTACAAATGTGGGCTTTAGATAATTTGTAATCTATTTTCAATTTTTCTCCAGTGGCGGAGTATAACTTAGAAGTACTTTTTTCCAAATATTTAGTAGGTATTAATCCTTCCATGATGCGATTTTTATCTGCTCCTGAATCTATTAAAGCCAACTTATTAAGCGTTATGTTTCCTACTTTCAAAGTAATAGGAACATGCCAGCTTTGTGATTTGACTATTGCTACAGTTCTGCCTGTATTGTTATTATTAGATGTTTCTATAATTTCATCATTTTCTTGATGATCTACAGAATCATTATTGTTGGAATGATTATCTTCACTATCTTCTGCAAGAGTTTCTTTTCTTGTCCGAGATAATACCGATCGATTAGATAGTCCATTTCGACTTTATTAAGCCTTGATTTAACATTTTTAATCTCCTTTTTTACCGAGATTAATTCATATTGTAAATCTTGGATAGTAGGTTTCTCATCCTTGGAAGAAAACCTATTCATAACATTTTTCATATTAAAGGGTTCAATCGAAGGTTTTTCCTTGGATTGATTAATGATAATATTTTTTAACTCAATTAGATATTTCTTTCTGGCCTCTTCATCAGTGATATGAGTGACAAGGTCAAGAAGAAATTCTTTTGATTCCTTAGTAACAACGTTGATTGAATTCTGGCTGCAGGTGCATATAGCTCCTGTACAGTTACAATCTTCAGATTCAGAAGTGTTGGAACTGTAGTCTGATTCAATTTCGATGTCACTAATTTCACTGGAAGAAGATGAAGTGTTGTCATTATCTTCTAAAATAGTGTAGAGTTCATTTTTTATTTTATCATCAACTTCGAGAAGATTTATCTTCTTCTTCTTTCTATTATTGACTCGACACTCATTAGATTTGTGGGTTCGTTTTGCCACATGTCCAAAGATGTATCTCCGGAAATCTTTTTTGGTGATCTTTTAAACCTTTTCTTTTTATAAGAATTATCTACATTCTTCTTTTTCCTATAATGAGGTTTTGAAGTAGTAGATTTCTTTGCTATTTTACTCGATTTTTTGGATGGAGCAGAGATTTTCTCAAAACCAAAGTCTTGACAAAAGCTTCCTAAATCCTTTCGAGACTGTTGTTGATCTTTTTTCAAGAAATGTTTTAGTTTTAAATCGTGCATAGATCTAATCCCGTTACATTAATATAACTAATTATATCTCCATAGGTAAGATTTTCATATGGGATTCTTCCATTGAACCTATCCTTGATTTTGGTTCTAACCTTTTCGGCGAATAATGAAGGTAGACCGCTAATAAATCTTTCTTTCCAGAAATCATTACCACAGTCTTCTCTTATCATAACTTTCTCTAAGAACATATCTTTATACCACCTAAAATCATCTAATTTGGGGCATTTAAGATTGTTTAATAATTCTAAACTTCTATCTTGGAAAAGTTTTGGTTCTCCAATGAAGTGTTTAGCAATATCGTAAATTAGTGTTTCCATTTTCTGAAGCATCTTCCATTGCTTTCTCAACGACTACTTGGTTATTTCCTTCCATTTTTAATTCAGAACCTATGGTTATGGCTCCTAAAATTTGGGCTCTATTATCTTCAGAGAGATAATTATCCCACCAATTTTTTAACATTCCTGTGAAACCAGAAATAATTAAAGAAGCAGCATATCTATCTCCAGCATGCTTAATTTTGTAAGCTGTAATAGCCATACCCATTTCGTGTAATGTTTTATAGATTTGGCTTTCTGCTAATCCATCTATGTTCCATTCAGATATATCGTTTCCACTATGTGATGTACTAGTGCGAAACTGATCTTCCTCAAATTGGACATCTGGGAAGGAGGGTCTTTTGTAATAATTCTTTTTCGTAGAATATCTTGGGTTAATGGTTAACTTATGAATTTCTTTGTCATTAGTACTTAAAGTTTTAACTTCACTAGTACCAGTTTTCTTCGAAGTCTTTGCTTCAGATATTTTTAACTGTTTATTAATCTTATCCAGAAAATCTTCTTCAAGATTAAACTTATCAGGTAATTGAGGGATTTTTCTTTAGAAAATTCCGGGTGTTTAAAAATTGGATGTTTCTCCAAATTAGTACTAGTTGTAGTTTTTGAAGGAGCTAATTGTTTATTAGTATCTCTTACTAATTGATTTGATACTACATGTAATAATTGGTTTGTATAATTACTTTGCTGAATCAATTTGTTAATGTCCTTAGTTTTAGGATCACTATCAATATTGGTTCCTTCCCTTTTAAAAGGGGTTGCGTAATTATTTCTTTTCCTACTGGAATAAAGATGTCTTCTAATGGTGGAATAGTTGATTCGACTATCCCTTTGGCCTTTGTGTGCCATTTGTTGACTAACATGGACAAAGATTCCTTTTGGTTTGGAATTTGCCTTGTTAATTCAAACCATTTGAAGAATTTTATATTACTCTTACACCTAGTTATGTCACTAATCCAATTAGCTTTAAAATCTATTCTAGCTTCAAAGCTATAGGTATCTATGTACCAATCTAATTTCTTTTTGTTCCTTGGACTTTTCATTTCTTTGTCTAAGGCTAAAAGATCTGGTTTAAAGTTGTTGGCTCTAATCATTCCTAGGGAATCTCCTTTTACTTCTTTTTGTAAATCCATATCACTAGCGGTTGGGCTTCCTGAATTAACTTCAGATTGTTGTGAATGATAATAAACTTTAGGGATAGTTTTCGTAAAATCTACTCCTTTAAGTCTTCTATTAATTTCATCTTCGAAATTATCGTGACTTTCGCCTACTTCCTCCGGGGGTTTAAAAGAAGAAGGTCTTGAAAAAGACTTTCTTTGACTCGACGAAGGTCGTGAATACGACATCCGACTGCCAGAAGATGATTCATTAACCGATGTAGATCTAAGGAATTTTAAGTCAATAGATCCATCTGGATATTGAATAACCTGTTCAATAGCAGAACTTTCAGGTTCAGCTTCTGGTTGAGTTATGGCATCAAAGTGCCATTCATCTTTGGATAAAATTTCATTCCATTTTATCATTCTGGGTACAAAAGTACTACTATGTTCTTGGTTTGATTCCATGAGCATAGTAACTCCTTTTGGACTCATTATCTTAGCTTTTGGGGCTAAAGTTGTTTTCATTAGTCTGTAATATACTCTATATATGACAGCTATTTCCTTTGTATTAACTTTGCTATTCATGTTTCTTGTTTTAATATTAAGAGTTAACGTATCCAATATATTCTGGTCATTGATGTCAACCGAATAATTTGGATAACAATTAAAATAAACTAGGCCATTAGCTAGGTTACTTTGTAAAACTCCTAATAAAGAATCATCAAAGTTTAATAACCTATCATCTCTTAGTAAGAGACATAAAGGCGTGTCTAAACCTAATCTGTAAAGAGGTTTGACAGCAACTTGGACAAGTCCTATGTGAAGAAAATTATAATTTTTCTTATATCTATTTATATCTTGGATAGATAATAATTTAATAGTTTCTGCTGAACTATTGATAGCAACTGTGGATTCACAAGTTTTGATATTATAGTTTGTTATAAAATCAAACTTTCCTGTTTTATAAATTTGTCGGAATGGTTCTCTTGGAATATTCCAATTTTGTAAATCATTCTCAACCTTAGCTATCTTTGTAGCTTCCGTTGACATGTTAACATTATTTAAAATATTCATATTATCAAGACTCATGATTAATATTGAGCAGTTATGTTATCAAGTTGATTTTGACACCACTTAATACTATCTTCAACAAAAGACAGATTTTCTTCACTGGCTTCTAATAAGCGTTCAGCTGCTTATATAGAAATTAATACTTCTTCTAAAGTAATATTTCTATTATCTCCTTTATTATAGGCATCAAGAACTCTAGGGTTCTTTAAGGAATTTTGAAATGATATTTCTTTTTCAAAAAATCTTTTATAAAATAATAGATCTCGTTTTTGAAAATAGAATTGCCATTTGAAACTGTTGTAACGTCTTAATCTTTTAAAAGAACGGAGGGTTTTCATAAACTTTTTCTTTCAAAAAAGAGTTGTATTTTGGGGATACTATCCTATGTGGGTACGTCTACTATCTCTGTTATGTTTTATCCTACTTGTTCTTGTATTGTAATTAGATAGTGGTCTTACTGTTTATCTTTCTTAATCCTTATTAACTTGTTTCTCTAATGTCCTAATGTGTCTACCCTTTCTTTCTATGTGGTCTTGGGGACGGGAACACCTAACCTTGGCTCCTAGCGGCACTCTTAGCCTTCGAGCGACAACGGTCTATTCAGGCTTGCCAACGTCTTAGCTGAAAATTAATCGACGACCTCACACTAAGACTCAAAAGGGTTTAACAGTGTTAGACTTTAGAAAATAAAGTTACTAAGCTCTAAGGAAGATCCTTTTTCTTTTTACTTGGACAAGTCGAAGCTAAAAAAAGAAGCTAGTCAATAGCTTTTAATTTTTTTTGACTTGAAAACGTATTCCTTTCTTTTTACATGGACAAGTCAGAAGCTAAAAAAGAAGCTAGTCAATAGCTTTTAATTTTTTTTACTTGGAAACGTATTCCTTTTCTTTTTACATGGATAAGTCAGAAGTTAGTCAATAGCTTTCAATTTTTTTTGACTTGGAAACGGATTCCTTTTCTTTTTACATGGACAAGTCAGAAGCTAAAAAAGAAGCTAGTCAATAGCTTTCAATTTTTTTTTTAAGAATCTTGTCAGCGGATTCTTAAACTTTTTACATGGACAAGTCAGAAGCTAAAAAAGAAGCTAGTCAATAGCTTTCAATTTTTTTAATTTTGGAAACGGATTCCTTTTCTTTTTACATGGACAAGTCAAAAGCTAAAAAACTAGCTTGTCAATAGCTTTTAATTTTTTTTTACTTCGAAACGGATTCCTTTTCTTTTTACATGGACAAGTCAGAAGCTAAAAAGAAGCTAGTCAATAGCTTTCAATTTTTTTTGACTTGGAAACGGATTCCTTTTCTTTTTACATGGACAAGTCGTAAGTTAAAAAAAAAAGCTAGTCAATAGCTTTCAATTTTTTTTTTTAAGAATCTTGTCTGCCGAATTTTAAACTTTTTACATGGACAAGTCAAAAGCTAAAAAGAAGCTAGTCAATAGCTTTCAATTTTTTTTTAAGAATCTTGTCAGCGGATTCTTAAACTTTTTACATGGACAAGTCAGAAGCTAAAAAAGAAGCTAGTCAATAGCTTTCAATTTTTTTTCACTTGGAAACGAATTTCTTTTCTTTTTACATGGACAAGTATGAAGCTAAAAAAGAAGCTATTCAATAGCTTTCAATTTATTTTTGACTTGGAAACGGATTCCTTTGCTTTTTACATGGACAAGTCAGAAGCTAGTCAATAGCTTTCAAATTTTTTTTCACTTGGAAACGGATTCCTGTTCTTTTTACATGGACAAGTCAGAAGCTAGTCAATAGGTTTCAATTTTTTTTACTTTTGAAAACGGATTCCTTTTCTTTTTACATGGACAAGTCAGAAGCTAAAAAATTGACTTGTCAATAGCTTTCAATTTTTTTTCACTTGGAAACGGATTCCTTTTCTTTTTACATGGACAAGTCAGAAGCTAAAAAAGAAGCTAGTCAATAGCTTTCAATTTTTTTTGACTTGAAAACGGATTCCTTTTCTTTTTACATGGACAAGTCAGAAGCTAAAAAAGAAGCTAGTCAATAGCTTTCAATTTATTTTTGACTTGGAAACGGATTCCTTTGCTTTTTACATGGACAAGTCAGAAGCTAAAAAAGAAGCAAGTCAATAGCTTTCAATTTTTTTTAAAAATCTTGTCAGAAGCATTGTTACACTTATCTTTTCCAAGCTTTTATATTTCGTTGCATACTTTGCGAAATGCAGGGACAAGTCAAATCCATTTTTTTAGCATGGACAAGTCAAATCCCAATTTTTTTTACACGGATTCCTTGGTCAGGCTGTTGAAAGAGCTAACATTTTCTTACAATTGCATTCATCCAATTTATAAATAATCGGACTATTTCAACCAAAAAAATATAAACTTTCAACCAATATTCATCGTATTCGATTATCTATATCTCAAACTAACTAACTTCATTAATGTCTAAAAATCCTTTTTTCAGCGGATGGTTTTAAAAAAAACATAAAAGAGAGGGGAGTTGGACTACGACGCTGTGAACCGTGGGGCTTGGACTATGACGCTCTCGGATGGGAGGGGAAAAATCGCTCACTTGATAATGAAGATGGACGAGATGGAGAGGAAGATGAAGATGAAGATGAATACGATAGCATTAGTGTCGTTCGATTAATCGACGAAGATTAGAATATTTACATTAATAAGATATCGTTTATATTTTTAATGAAGTCGGATTTATTTATTTGAAATTCAAATTGAAATAACATTGAAAAATGTAAAAGGTACAAATACAACACTTAACTAGCCGACATAACAACGGAAAATGCTTATGGAAAAATCATCTTCATCGACATTTCGCAGTTTGAGTTCCAATCGGGGGTAACATGTAACCCCAACGTGTCCCTCCAAACGCAACCATCGCAAACGCATCCTATTATTTTCTTCGCGAATGTGGTTCAAAGCAAGATTCAGTTCTTGGGGTGATGTGAGCGGCATGCCTATTGCACGGCGTTTTGGATGATCTTAAATCGGTCTCAATATTATGAGCTTCATCCAGGCGGTAGTTCCATTCTCTCCTCATCTTGCTACTGTATTGTCTATTGTAGTGCTCGCTCGGATTAATCGAGTACTCAAATTCACGTTCCAAAACTCATTTCCTACCCATTGACTCAAAAATGTCACCTGGGTGATATGTCATTGGGCCGCGTTGCCAGAAGAATGGATTCCACGATGATATTTTGAAAGAGTTTGTTTTAGCGTGGTGAGATGAATGAGGTATTATGAAAGGCTATTTATAGAAAAATACATGGTGCATAAAGGTCTAAACCCCACATGCAATTTTCGTATTTATTAAAAAAACAATTCATATAGAAGTCTAATTAGTCAGAAATACACCATAATTCATATTGACGGAATATATGTCGCTATAATAAGTCATATATAAGTCTAAATAGTCATAGATACACAATAAATTTTCAAAATAAGTTGTTAAAGCTCCTCATGCATCCTTACGTGTGCATCCTTTCCTCCCACCAGTGCCACATTGTGTTGGCCGGCGATCCCTACGAGATCTGCGCGGAGGATGTTATATCCCGTATTTCGCACGTCGGGATAATTCGGGTCAATTACGAAAAGTTGGGGACTAGACCATTCCGAGATGCGAAGTAGAGATTTTTGCTTGTCTTAAAAGAATAAGTTGTGCATGATTTTATTAGCATGGAAATATTAAAGAAACATTTGGGGTCAAATTCCATTCTTGGAGAATATTCTAATTTTGGAAAGGAAATTAATTCATGAAACCAAAAAAAAAAAAAAAAAAGGGGGAAATAAAGGCCATGTGGCCGGCCACCCTAGGTGGGCCATGGCCACATGGTTGGCTAGAATATGTGATTAAAAAGATGACTTGGTCATCTATTTCCTCACTTCACCAAGAAGTTTCAAGAAAACTTGAGAAGGAGAAAAAGACCAAGCCATATTCGGCTATGGCCATGGAGAAGTGAAGCTCAAGAGTGATCACCAAAAAAATAATTTCTCCTAGTTTTCTTACCAATTGAAAGGTGCTCTTCAACGTGGGATAGTTGTTGGAACAAAAGAGACTCTTATTTTTGCAAAACAACTCTCTAGCCGAGTGGAAGAATTGGAGTGAAAAAGGTATGATTCAACTTTCTCTTTTATATGTTATGCATGGCTTATGTATGTTGTTAAGTGTGGAAATGAATGAAAATTATGAAAACATAATTGTTGGAGGTGTGGCCGTGGGTTGAGGTGGTTGGCCGTGTATGTGTGTGTGTGTGTTGTTAAGGTGATGACTTAATGAATTTAGCATGTTTTTGTGTTGTTGTAATGCATAGAAAATGAATGAAACCCATGGAATGTTGTATGTTGAGGAATGGCCGAAAATGGGGCTGTTTTGTGTGTTGAAGAATGGAGAAATGTTACTTAGTGTTTGAGTTATGTCGTTGTGAATTCTATGTTGATCATAAGATTTTAATAAATCAAATTGAAGTTGTGATCGTTGTGGGGCTGTTTTGGAGCCAATGTAATTCCAATGTAAATTCATCCATTTGTGAGAATAATATTGTTAACATATAGATTATTGATGTAATTTATGAGTTTTGGAAGAAGGAAATAAGTTAGCATTGTTTTCGGGTTTGGAGAGCATTTCGGGTAAGGTGGTGGTGTAGTTGGTTTGTTTGAAACATTGTATGGATTGTTTATAGTGTCCTTGAATATTGTTTGAATGATTTCGGACTAGTAATTGAACATGTGAGTATTGATGTTAGTTTGATTTTACGCGGTTGAATTGAATATAAGTGAACATTGTCGCATTAGGAGAAAGGAGGTTGTTGATGCTAGAATGCATCTTGAATCAATGATTGGTGTTGTATAATGTTTTGTTGGTATTGTTGTTGATGAAATTGGCGAGCTTAATTCTCGGGGTGGTGTATTTATGGGGAAGTCTTTGCGAAATTTCTGTAGAAGTTGGTGTGCGCTTGGAATCGGATTTCTAAATGCCTTTAGCTAATGTTGAATATTTAATGACGTATTGTAGATCTTGGAGAGTTCGCAACGTAAATTTGGATTAGCTTGGAAAGCAGGCAAGGTATGCAAGGCTTACCCTTTTCCTTCCTTGGCATGTCTTAGGTACGCTTAAGTTATGATATGTTACGAATTTCGAGGCGATTCCATTCCTGTGATCCGAGCAACCATATGAGTTTATTCATCTCTTGATGTTCGCAAGTCATTTGGTTAAACTAAGGTTCTTATGTTTTTAAAGGATTAGATTTTTAAAGCCTTATTAAGAATTTCGCTACAAAAAGGTTCCGAACTTCAAACGTCCGTAACTTTTGCATACGAGCTCGGAACGCCCCAAAACATAATAGGTAAACTCATAAGACATAACTTTCCCCTAACTCTTGTAGTCGGGCTCGGATGGGGGTCGGCACCCGTCCGTGAGGCCCGCGGCTCTTTTGTACTATTCATAATGATTTTTGAGAAAAATTTAATACTATTTCATTTCGATCTCCGCATATGGACTTCCTACTTATTCGATGAGATATGAATATGATTTTATACATATGGTTCCTACGATTCCGTGATATGCTTAAGATATTTGATACGATTCCGAAGGTCGTCGAAAGACATTTGACATGACTAAGTCTTGATCCTTAAACGATAATTTGTTTTGATTTTTCCATTATATTTTTGGAAAATGTTTTAAAAACTGCATATGGTCTCTCACGACTCGTCGTGCACTATGGTCACTTCTTTCACCGAGTCCCGGCCGGATGCCATCGTGCTCATTATGTTGTATCCCGAGTATGACGTGTCCGGTTCGCCGAGCCCCTTGGCCGGGAACCGTGGATAATGGAGTTATGACGTGTCCGCACGTCGCGCCCTATCTGGCCGGCACCGTGGTATATATATATGATGTGCGGACGGGATACGGAGACATAAAACATCGGAGAGTATGATGTGTCAGGCGCCAACGACGGGCGGCGACCACGGTTCTCTAAGACCTTATGCATGATCTATGTTTTAGAGTAAGCATTTTAATATTTTGAAAGCATTTTTTTTTACAATCCGACTATTGCATTTATTTCTCGCACTTCGATTCGATTACGACTCGTTTACTATATTCAAATCATGCCTTGTATACTCGGCACATTGTTCGTGCGACCCGCACTTTCTTCGGGTCGTCCCCGCGAGTATAGGTACACCAACGCAGGTCCGTCGGGTCTGGGACATACGTTCGTCGTCGAGTGCCTCTTTGATCGGGAGCCATACATTTTGGCACCGACATTTCCTATTATCCGTACATATGTTTGTTCATGGGTACGGTGGGGCCTGTCCGTCATATGGTCCCCCATTATGACTTCTTGGGGTGCCGTAGACATATACGTGCGGGTTATGGGTAGTTACCGTTTCATTGTGTCGTGTGATCCGGGTTACACGCCCGTACGATGTTGGCCTTCGGCTCCGTATGGTATTCTCCGTGGATGTTGTGAGCGCGGAATGTATATATGTATATGTATTTGTGATAGTTACGGGGCGATGTGTCACCAATTGTAAGTATGAGATCCGATTACGTCACTCATAGTCTGGAGTTGAACTCTGTATATGCATAATCTGTTTGTATGTTGATTATGGTTAATAGGTACGTACGGTGCCAGCTCGGGTACCCGATCACGGCCTACGGGGTTGGGTGGTACGTAGAACCCCCTACATGCATCCCTTCCGCACCCTATAAATATCACACAAAATAAAAGTTACTTTTTAATGCGAAACTTAAATTATATACATAAAAATTTAAATTCAATACGAACTTTTGTACCTGAGTCCGAACATACGAGCGTGAGTGCATATGCATCATTAAGCGAGCCTCATTGTCCACACGGAAAAAAAAATTAGGCGGAGGTCGGGATAGGGTACTAGTACGAGAACTTGGAAAAGAGGTTCTCCAAAAGGGCTTGGGTTGTGGGGTTTCTAAATGGGGGGAAAAACCCTTTTTAATTTTTATGTGTTTGTGGGGTGAATATTAGGCGGGGTTTTGAAACCTCGGACGGAATCTAGATGGCCGGGTATATCTTGGGGGATGTGAAAACTTTATATCCGTGATAGTAGGAGCAGGCGTCGTATTGGGTCGTTTCCTCGACGGATAATATGGCAAATAAAATTGTATTGGGGCGTGATAATGGGTGATATGGGGGGGAAATTTGTATGTGGGGAATGTGGTAGATGGGGCATATGGGTGGGTAAATTCTATGTGGATGATACGAAGCGGTCATAGATGGTGGAAAAAACAAATGAAGATTCCCCGGTGTGGCTGATCTCCTTGATGGGAAACAAAGTGGGTAC
>NW_026727335.1:0-40520 GCF_029784015.1 Lycium ferocissimum
TACCTTTCTAAGGGATGTTATAACTTTTCTTGGGGGCATCATTTATACGCCATTCACTCAATACTCATAATTCTCATCCGACATACTAACTTACGACTCACTTCTCTTAACAACTTTCTTTCTTCAAGTTTAATGTCTTTGAGAATCTTAATTAAGACCATCACGTACCATTTCTTACTTGCCTAAACCTCGTATATGTCATTTCTTTCCTGAGTCTGTTCACTGTACGGTAAGGGGGAATTTCCTAAGGTGTAACACATCTCCCCTGTAAATACACCATCCCCGAGATCTTACTCGGCCCAAATCATCAACAACAAACCCGAGAATGGAACTCGGCCAAACCAATAACAATGCTAGCAATTATTCTAGCAACACTTCAATATTCAATTCAATTCAATTCAATTCACAAAATATTCAAGCAACCCAATTAATACATACTTCCACCCGAAATCTCACAACACCACCAAAGTCAACAACGCATTACTTCCTTCCAAATTTATGAGTTATATCGACAATCCATATCAACAACCATGCATTAACAACATTACTCATGCAATGTAAGAATTCAAGCTAATGCCGCATCGACTTCTTCAACATTCCGATAATGGTTATAACTTCACTTTAAGCCATCAAACCTTCATTTATCACTATGAAATTCACAATTCAACAACTAAAATATTAAATAGAGTCAATTCACTACAACTTGCCAAACCGCCTATCATTCGGCCACAACAACCACATACATATTCTCATGAGTTTTTCATCCGTTTCTATACTTTACATTACAACGACAACAACAACCAACATGCTACATAAAATTAATCCATTCTTTTCTACACAACACAACCATGCACGGTCCAATACTACACACACACGGTTACTACCCAACATCTATACCTTCATGATTTTCACCCATTTTTACATACTACACTACCCACAATCATCCAACACTATACATATACGGCCACACACCAACACACATATTTTCATATATTTCGTCCATTTCTTCACTCTACAACATAAAAAAACCATCCACAACATACAAAAGAAGATGAAACCTTACCCTTTTTCCACTTAGTTCTTCAACTTCGCTAGAGTTGTGCCTTGCAAGAATGAATGGTTTTCTTGTTCCAACAACCACTCCATGTTAATTAGGGCCTTCAACTTGCTTGGAATACTAGAAGCAATAATATTTTTCTTGATCAACTTCATAGCCATGGCCGAATGGCCCCTAATTTTTGCTTGGAGTTTTTCTTGAATTTTTCATGACAATTATGTCTTGCTTGGTAGGCTCTCTCTCTTATATATATAGTTCTTATAGGCATGTGAGGGGCACATGCCCTCTTCTCCATTCTTCTTGAAATTTCCAAAATAATTAAAGAAGACTAAGTGTCTTCTTTTGTAACTTTAGTCCATATGTCCTTATAATTTATAATTAGCCCCCATTAAATATGAAATGGCCACATGCCTCCCTTCTTCCTTTTTCTAGAAATTTCTTCCTTTTTCTTGAAATTTCCTTAAATTAAAACAAGATGACCACTTGTCTTTTTATAAATTTGGTCCATATAAGAGTGGGACCCACATATACACATACACACACATGGCCAAGCCTTGGCTTGGTCTAGAATTTTCAAGACAATTTTTGTGAAATTCCCATTTTGCCCTTAGCCTTCCATAATATTACCATAAACCTTTTAGTAAATATCCCTTTTTACCCTTGGCCTTTTCCAACATTTCCATACTAATAAGGTTCATAAATAATATTCACAACCCACTTGTACATTAAAATAATTTTGGAAATAGTCTTGCCTTTAACTTCTCGCAATTATCCCGAATTATCCAAGCGTACGAAATACGGGTTATAACAGGCACCCGACCCTTACTTAGGGCCGAGCGAACCCGCTGACTCTCGTTATACTCACACTCTTACTGGACCCTTAAATCATGAGATGAATGCATAATGAAGACTTTTCAAAGAACGACATGCTTTTCGTCTTTCTCAAATCAAGTAAAATCTGTAATATAATGCATAATGATACATCTACAGAGCCGCTTACAAAACTGACATATTACATACATGACTCTGTCTGCAAAGTCTCTAACATAACTCAAGATACCATATCATAAACACTCTGACTCGGCAGCACTTCGGGAGGAAGTGGAGCTCGCCAACCCAGCTGGAACATCTTCTACTCATCTGTATACACCTGCGTGGCATGAAACGCTGCCCCCGAAGAAAGGGGGTCAGTACGGAATATGTACCGAGCATGTAAAGCATGAAACAAGTAAACAAGATCATCCGAAATAAGGAGTATAGAAAATTAGTACGATAACAGAGAAAACCATAAGGCTTGTCCTTGAAACATAAATCATGCATGTCAATAACATACCCGGCCCTATTAGGAGACCGAGTGACATAAGAAAATAATCATCATGTACATATGCATGCATAGCGTGTCCCGGCCCTACAGTGAGGGACTCGGTAAGTAAAATCATCGGTACATGTACATATAGCGTGTCCCGACCTACAGTGAGGGACTCGTGAATGAATTCATCATATGCCATCCTGCCGCCATCCCCATATCATCACATCATATATATATATATATATATATATATATATATATATATATATATATATATATATATATATATAGCGTGTCCCGGCCCCTCTAGTGAGGGACTCGGTGAACAATGCGGTGGAGTGCGCACGAATGCGTGTCCCGGCCGGGACTCGGTGAAGGAAGTAATAACGACTTAGCACGAGCAGAGTAGTGAGAAATCATATGCACATAAATCATCTTTAAGACTCAATAGATAGGTAGACAAATCAACGCTCGAGTATCAAACGATAGTCATGAGAAATCAATGCTCAAGTATCAACGATAGTCATGCTAAGTTTTTTTTTTCCACAATGCCGTTAGAACCAAACATAGAAAAGTCTCGGGGGCCCACGGACAAGTATCAAACCAATCCGAGCCCGCCTATGAAAGTTGGAGACATTATTCGTTATAAAATCTTCTACGAACGTTTCGAAGCAATCCGAGCCCGTCTATGAAAGTTACGGTCGTTCGTAGATACAGAATCCTTTAAGAACAAAATTCTTTATGCAACATTTATTTTCCATCATACAAAAAAATGTAAGGACCATAACTTGACCACATTAAGAATGCTAACATCAAGAGGTGAATAAGAATCGTAAACATGCTCGGATCTTAAGAATAGAGTTACCCCGAGGCTCGTATCATAGCCTACTTACAACTAAGACATGCCAAAAGAAAGAAAGGTTAGGCTTTACATACCTTGGCCGCTTCCTAAGCTAATCCGAACTTAAGTCTCGGCTTCTCAAGATCTACAACAACGTCGTTAGACACAAAACATTAGTCGTAAGCACTTAGGAACCAATTCTAAGCCATCACTTTATTTACAGAAATTCGGGCAGCATTTCCCCTATAAATTCAACAACCCCGAGAATTCAACTCGGCCAAATCATCAACAACAATACCAACAATCATAATAACAACATCAACAATCAATTCAAAACGCATTCTAACATTAGTAACTCTTTTCTACATAATTCGACAACATTCCATTTACATTCAATCCCACTACATACATTCAAGCCAACATCAACGCTCACACGTTCAAGTACTAATCCGAAACCATTCAGACAAGATTCAAGAACATTTCAAACAATCCGTATAATATTCAAAACAACACAACCAACATCCAACATAACCCGAAACCTTCCAAACTCAATAAAGACAACAACAACACATTTCTTTCTTCCAAATTCATAAACTATATCAACAATCCACACGTTAACAACTTCATCCTCATAAATACAAGAAACCATATTGAAATCACATTAGCTCCTAAAACAGCCCATAAACGATTAATTTTTCCACTTGAATCATTAAACCTTCATTTGCAACATATAATCCACAACAATCAACAACCAAAACACTAAGTAAAATTTGTTCATCATATTCCACCAAGAACAACCCCTATACGGCTATACACCAACATCCATAATTTCACGAATTTCATCCATTTCTACACACTACAACACGTTCAAATCATCCATAACACATGTAAAAGAAGATTAAGCCTTACCTTTTCCTCTTAGTTCTTCAACTTGGCTAGGGTTGAGCCTTGAATTAATTCTTGTTCTTGCTACTCCAACGACTACTCCATGTTGTTATACACCCTCTAAGGAGTTTAAATGCTTGAAGAAAATATTTTTTTTGATCAAAGTTTAGGGACCATGTTCGGCCAGCCCTTGGCCGAATGCTTCTCCATTTTTTTTTCTCCAAGCTTCTTGAATTTTCTTAAGTTGAAAGATGATGAATAATAAGTCTTGCTAATCATCAACCATCTATATATATATAAAGTCCCTACAAATATAAGATGAACACATGTACCCCCTTATGGCTTAAGACAATTGGCTAGCCATGTGTGGGACCCATACCCAACACGGCCATTTAGCCACTTTTGGCTTCTTCATGAAATATTATTTTCAACTTCTAGCCCCCAATTTTCCTCAATATTCTATACCAATAAAATTATAAGCAGCTTGTTCATTAAAACAAAACCGGAGAATAGCCTTGTCCTTAACTTATCGCAACTAGCTTAAAATATTCCAATGTACAGAATACGGGATATAACATCCTTCCCCCCTTTAGAACATTCGTCCTCGAATGTTAAACTAGTCTCATAAGGTCTTATAAGGATCTTGGGGGGTTTCCTTTATTACGATAGTATGCAGTCTCATCTACCAATCATATTTCTTCTTCATCTCCTCTTCAGCTTCTCAAATCATCTCCTTCCTGTTATTATTCTGCCACAATACCTTAACAAAAGTGTTATAGCCCGTATTTCGCACGTCCGGACATAGCGAGACAATGGTGAGAAATTAAGGATAAGACTACGTTCTGAAATAATTTTAATGTCCGAGTTGGTAGAAATATTATTCATGAACATCGGTATTGTGGAAATATTGAGAAAGGCTAAGGGCGAGGAAGAGAAATTCGTAAAATGGGCCGTGGAAATAATGCGGAAGGTTAGGGACAAAATGGTAATATTGAGAAAAGTCGAGGGGTAAAATGGTAATTTCACTACAAGTTCAAGAAAATTCTTGAAGGGCCAAAGTGTGCCTAGGAAGACAAGTGGTCATCTTTGACCACTTTAGGAAATTCAAGGAAAAAGAAGAAAATTCAAGAAAAGGAGGGAAAAAGAAAGAAGAATCTAGAAAGGGAAGAAAGGGACATGAGATCTTACTTGAGGGACTAAGATGCAAATATGAAAAAGTGAGGGAGTATATATATAGGAGGTCATCCTTTAATTAAGAACAAAAAGCATGAACACAAAAAAAAAAAAAGAGAGATGAAGAGGGTGGAAAAGAGAGGGGTTCGGCCAACCCTCAAAAAATTCCACCATTGGAATCTTGTCCCAAAAATTATTCCTTTGTTGTATTTCTACTAATTTGGAGGCCCTCTTCAACATGGTATAATTTTTGGAAGAAAGGGGTCACTCTTTGTTGCAATCTCAAGCCTTAGCCAAGTGGGGGAACAAAGTGAAAAAGGGTAAGAAACGAGTTTTCCTTTATGTGTTATGGACGTTTGAGAATATTGTAGTGTGTAAAAGCGAATGAAAATCATGAAAATAAATTGTGTTGTGCATGTGGCCGTGTAGGTGCTTGCATGGTATGGAAGTGATGATTCAATTCTTATGTAGAATTTTAATTGTTGTTGTTATGTATTTTATGATGGAAATAAATGGAAAGCATGAAATGTAGAAATTATGGATGTGGCCGTGTATGCATGGTGTGGCCGTGTAGTGTGTTGTGTGCATGGAAGGATGGGTTGATTTTATGTAGCATGTTGTTGTTGTTGTTGTTGTTGTTGTTGTTGTAATGTAAAGAAAAGGATGAAAATTCATGAAAAATATGCATATATGTGAGTATTGGCCGAGTGGTATGGGTGATGGAAGGGTAGGATGAATGGAAAGTTTGGTTGTGGATCTCATGTTGCAAATAAAAGTTTATGTTAATTGAATGTAATGTTCTTGCATGTATGGAAGACAATGATGTTAGTATGGTGTTGTTGGAATATAAATCACAAGGTTGTTATTGTTTTATTAGAGTTGGAAAGTCTTGAAGGAAGTAGTATGTTGATTGAAATTATTAGTATGATTATTGGTAATGTTGTTAATTTGGCCGGGTTGTATTCCCGGGATCGTTGGTTGATTGAAATCGGCCAAGTTAAACTTGGTGGCATGGTATATTTACAGGGGAAATCTTTGCCGAAATTTTGGTAGCCAAGTTTCATTTAAGAATCCAATTCAAAGTGCACTAATCATCATCTGGTAAATGTGACCAAATCGTAGATTTTGGTGGACTTGCAACTCGGATTTGGAGTAGCAGAAGGAGCGGAAAGAGGTATGTAAGACTTCACCCTTCTTTCTATGGCATGTCTTAGACGTACTAAGTCGGATATGAACCTCGGGGACAACCCTATCCTCCGGAATCCGCACCTAAAGTTTCCCCTTTTTCATTCAGTGGAATTGAACTAGAATATGTGCAAAATGTTGAAAAACCTTCCCAAGCCTCTAGAACTTGCATAAAGAGGACCCGAATACTTTAAGATCCTTATAAGTAACGTCATGACACGTAACATCCGTAAGTTAGGTACGCTACTTCATTCGGCCCGAGTGGGCCCATTGTTCCCGGATTTTCCTATCGCTTCGTTTGACTCATTTCGGAGTAGAATCCTAAGGAAACTTTTGATCCTCGTCCCGATTATTAAACGATAGGTATAGCACTATCCTAATGTACAAATGTCTATGATGACCGTGATAACGATAATGCTAAGAAAGAACATACGTCCATGATAAGTACGACAAAGATGATTCCTTGACTAAGGTGAAGAATATGATCTTATAATGATAATGATGGAGTCAAAAATGAGAAAAATGCCTACGATAGATATGTTGACGACATGTTCGCTATAAAAATGAAAATATGGAAATGTTAAACGATTTCTTGATATCTCAACTCAATTATAGGGAATGACTGCCATAAAGGTTCTAAGAAGATGAAACTATACCTTATAACCCTATTCGATGTTTTTCTCATAATGACATTTTTCATTGGTAACCTCGCCTTAGGATACACGCATATGTGCATGGAAATGTATATGTATATATATATGTATATGTATATGTGAATGTATATGTATATGGGGAATGGGGAAGCAACCGTGTCCCGATTCGGTGGCTTATCATCCCGGACGCGGGATGCCCGGACGCGGGATATATATGGGAGAGCCGGATACGGCGTCTGTATATGTGATATGTATGCTATGTTGGGACACTGTTGGGGAAGGGGGTGGGAGAGACGATGTATTCGGCGTCTGTGAACGTAAGTAAAGAACACCGTTTTCTGGAATGTTCTGTTTCCTGTATATGTTGTATGTATAATATGTTGGGACACTGTTGGGGAAGGGGGTGGGAGAGCCGATGTATTCGGAGTCTGTGAACGTAAGTAAAGGACACCGTCTTCCGAAATGTTCTGTTTTCTGTACATGTAAATAAGAAGTACCGTTTTCCGGAAAGAAACTAAGCATGCATGGCATCTGCCTGAAAGGCACTCATATGTACAGGTTACGTCTACCCCAGCTAAGCTCCGTATGTTTATACCGTTATTATTCATACCGCATATGCCTTTATCATATTACTATTCATGTCTTACATACTCAGTACAATGCTCGTACTGACCCCCTCTTCTTCGGGGGCTGCGTTCATGCCGCGCAGGTACACCCAGGCGAATCGAAGCTAGTATACAAGATGTTCCAGCGGGGTTGGTAGGCTCCACTTGTCCGGAGTGCTTTGCCGAGTCGAGTACATGAGCCATGATGGTTTGTTTGGTGTTAGAGACTTTGCAAACAGAGTCGAGGGTATAGAGTGACAGCTTTGCAGACGGTTTCGCCGGTTAATATGTTATCATGTTTCATGTCACGGATCCCACATCACAATAGACTTTACTTATAGAAAAAAAAAATTTGAGTTCACTACGCATTCTATTTTTAATTGATACAGGAATTTATCTATGTAATAAGAGTCAGAGGGTTCGCTCGGCTCCAGATATGGGGTCGGGTGCCCATCACACCCTGATCAAGATCGGGGTGTGACAAAAAGCCACGTCTTTAGTACGCAATCTTCTTACCTTACGAACAGTGTAATAAGGTCCAATATATCTCGGATTAAACTTCTCCTTTCTGTCGAATCTCATTACACCTTCCAGAGGTGATATCTTCAAGCATACTCACTCGCCAATCTGGAATTCTAAGTGTCGATGCCGATTGTCGTCATATGATTTCCGTCATCTCTGAGCTGCTAATAGCCATCCCCTGCTTTAACTATCATCAGCTAATATAATTCTGGAAGAATCTGTCATATAAATTTACCCGCTTTTAGTAACCAGCTAGCTCTAACCGTCTTGCTTAAATCATCTTATAATCTCCCGTACTCAACTTGTAACATTCTAGGCACATTATCTCGTGTCATTTCTTTACCTTTAATTCGAACTCTTTTACCGTCCTTTTGCTCAGATCTTGCTCTTCAACTTTCCGGTCACACATTACGCTGCAATCTTCACAAGGATATGCGAAGGTGCTCAAATTAGCCCAAAAATGCCTTAGCGTGGCTTCACTAATCCTTATGTTTTACTTTGTCTTCGCCACTCTTATCTTACAATCGGTATCGGGGTAGGTCCTTGGTTCAACCATAGCCATGTTCTGTTTGTCCTCAGTACTAATTCTATCTCGATAATTTTGCTTAAACCATCTTTACATCTTTCCTGAATGCACCCAGAATATTATCACCGTATTGTCATTACTGAATCCAAGCTTTTCTCATTAGATAGTCGCTTGGTCTTATCCCTCGCATATAAATATTCATAGGTAACATAACTACTCTTGTACGACTTGTATAAAGTATATTCCATCTTAGTCACGATCTTTCCTTCTCCTGGTGTCACGACCCAACCCCGTAGGCCGCGACTAGTGCCCGAGCTGGGCACCCGTACACACCCATTAACCAGAAACAGCATACAAATAACTTATACATACAGAAAAGTAATACGTCGCCCCAGAGCTGTCATAAATATATATACATACCGTAGTCACAACTTTCAACAGATGGTATCGCACATAAGCCAGCAAGGCTATCATAGTATACACCGCATCCAAATCATATATACATATACATATCGGCGTAAGCCGGCAAGGCTGTCAAAATATAGGGGGACGTACAGAACACAAACCATACAGACATAACTGTACAATGACTACCCACAACCCACACATATGTGTCTACAGACCTCTAAGAGTAATAACAGAATCATATGACGGGACAGGGCCCCGCCGTACCGTTGAATAGACATATACATATACATATATAACAAAGATGTCTGTAGCCAAAATATAGGCTCCAGAACAAGGGAGCGCTCCAAGATCGCTGAATGAAAATCCTAAGCTGGCGGATCACCAAAACAAGAATCAGTACCTGCGGGCATGAAACGTAGCCCCTGAAGAAAGGGGGTCAGTACGAAATATGTACTGAGTATGCAAAGCATGAAATACAGTAAACAGGATCATAATCGGACCAAGAAGTACAGAAAATAAGTACAATATCCAGAGTATCAAAATGCTTACTTTTTAAAAAAAAAAATACAAATCATGCAAGGGGGCTCAAGAAATATGGTCGCCCTCCCGTCGTTGGCGCCATAATACATCATACTCCAGAAGATTTCAAATCTCCGTAACTCGGCATATCACATAACACATCATAACGCCATAACACATCATAACGCCAGAATATATACGGAACCCGACCCTCTAGCGAGGGACTCGGCGAACCATAACACATCATACTCCGGAATATAGCATAGTGCACACGATAACATAACCGGCCCTGGACTCGGCGAAGGATATAACAACAATATGCACGAGCAGAGTCGTGAGTAACCATATGCATAGAAAAATCATCATTACAGACTCAATAGATAAGTAGACTAACCAATACTCGGGGGTCGGGGCGAAAGCCATACTAAATTCTTTCAAAAGTCGTTAGAACTATACAAAGGAAAGTCTCGGGGACCACTGACAAGTATCAAACCAATCTGGGCCCGCCTATGAAAATTACGATCATTATTACGCTATAGAATCTTCTACGAACGTATCGAAGCGATTCGGTTCTGTCTATGAAAGTTACGGACCTTTTCCAACATAGAACCCTTTAGGAACAAAAACTCTTTATGCAACCTTTGAAATCCAGTCATACAAAAGACATAAGGACCATAGCTCGACTATATTAAGAATGCGAAAGTCAAGAAGTAAATAAGAATCGTAGACATGCTCGGATCGCAAGAATAGAGTTATCCCGAGGCTCGTATCATAGCTTTCCTACAATTACGACATGCCAAAAGAAAGAAAGGTTAGGCTTTACATACCTCGTTCGCTTCTTAAGCTAATCTGAATTTAAGTCTCGGACTTTCCAAGACCTACAATAACGTCGTTAGACACCAAATATTAGTCATAAGAACTTAGGATTCCAATTCCAAGCTAGCACTTTATTTACAGAAATTTGGGCAGCATTTCCCCTTTAAATTCAACAACCCCGAGAATTCAGCTCGGCCAAATCATCAACAACAATACCAACAACCATACTAACAACATCAACGAGTAATTCAAAATGTATTCTAACATTAGTAATTCCTTTCCATATAATTCGACGGTATTTCATTTACATTCAAATCAACCGCATACAATCAAACCAACACCAATGGTCACACATTCAAGCGCCAATCCGAGATCATTCAAACAAGATTCAAGAACACTTCAAACAATCCGCACAATATTCAAAACCACCCAACCAATATACAATGCCACCCGAAACCTCCAATTTCAATAGGAATCACAATAACACATTTCTTTCTTCCAAATTCATAAACTACACCAACATTCCACACATTAACAACATTAACCTCATAAATACAAGAAACTATATTAAAATCACATTTGCTCCTAAATCAGCCCACAACCGATTTCCACTTCCACTTGAATCATTAAATCTTCATTTTCATCATAGAAGCCATAACAACAACAACCAAAAATACTAAATAAAATTAGTTCATCTTATCCTACCAAACAGCCCACTACACGGCCACACACCAACACATATACTTTCATGAATTTCATCCATTTCTACACACTACAAGACATTCAAACCATTCATAACACATGTAAAAGAAGATTGAACCTTACCTTTTCCACCTAGTTCTTCAACTTGGCTAGGGTTGTGCTTGCAAGAATGAATGGTTGGCTTACTCCAACAACCACTCCATGTTAATTAGGACCTTCTAAGGAGTTGAAAAGCTAGAAGAATTTTTTTTTTTTTTTTTATCAATTTCCATGGACCCATTCGGCCAGCCCTTGGCCGAATACTCCTCTCTTTTTCTCCATATTTTCTCCAAGTTTCTAGAGTTATACAATGAAGAATATGACTTGCTAGTCATCCAATATGATCATAAATAATTCATCCATGTGTACCATGGCCCACACATGGCTTGGATGAATTAAAATTTGCCAAGCCATGGGTGGGAACCACCCCTATACCACACGGCCAACATTGGCTCTTTTTTGTCACGACCCAACCCCGTAGGCCGTGACTAGTGCCCGAGTTGGGCACCCAAACGCATTCGTCAAACCCGAGTCACACACAGCTGGCTTATGCCGATACAAATATCAAACGCTACTTCAAACACATCTCAAACTCAGACACATATATATATACATATATCGAAAGCCGATAAGGCTATCCGAAGGCGCGCTGGCCCAAAACATATAATATACAAACTCATCCGTACAGGGTAGGCACACAACCCACATATACGTCTACAGACCTCTAAACAAACCAACAGAATCATATGACGGGACAGGGCCCCGCCGTACCCCTGAACACACACACACACACATATGCAACGAACGAGTATATACCAAGATGTAGGCTCCGGGATAAAAGGAGCACTCCAACACGACGGGACGGTGTGTCCTAAGCGACGGTCACCAAGGCGGGCGTCTGTACCTGCGGGCATGAAACGCAGCCCCCCCCGAAGAAAGGGGGTCAGTACGAAATATGTACTGAGTATGCAAAGCAGGAAATACAGTAAATAAATCTGAGTCACACACTCGAAACAGGAGTACCGAAAGTAAATACCTTTCCAAAATGCCAAATGTTTATTTTCAAAATAGAAAGCATGCAAAAGGGCACAGAAAATATGGTCGCCCGCCTGTCGATGGCGCCATAACACAGCATAACACCGAAGGTTTCAAATCTCCGTACAACCCCGAACACAACACATCATCACAACACATCGCAAGCCATATCAAAGATAGCTCCACGGACGGAACCGGCCCTATGGCGAGGTCTCGGGAACCGTAACACAGCATAACACCGGAATATATCATAGTGCGCACGACAACAAAACCGGCCCGGGAACCGGCGAACGATGTACCAACAACCCGCACGAGCAGAGTCGTGAGTAACCATATGCATAAAATCATTATCATAAGTTCAAAAAAGTAAGTAAAATGACCATACTTGGGAATCGGGAAAATCGTCATACCAAACTCTTCCAAACGTCTTCAGAAATGCACAAAAGAAGGTCGCGGGACCCACGGACGAGTGTCGACCCGAGCCGGGCCCGCCTATAGAAAACATACTCATCACACGTCATACAACCTCCCACGACGATATCGAGGCAATCCGAGCCCTTAGCCGAAAGTTATGAGCGTTCGTAGTTTCAACATCGTTAAGAATAGAACTCTTTTGAAAACCAAGTTTTTATGCAACTTTAAAATCATTTTTTTCCAACAACATCAAAACCAATATTTTCCCACATCAACATACGAGTACCAAAAGACAAACGCGAATCATAGACATGCTCGGATTGTGAGAATGGAATTTCCTCGAGGCTAGTATCGTAGCCTATATTCAACTAAGACATGCCAAAAGAAAGAAGAGTTAAGCTTTACATACCTCGCTTGCACACAACGCTAATCCAATCAAACTTATATCTCGAACTCCCCAAGATCTACATGACATCAACAAATACCAACGTCAACCAAGTATTTAGAAGTTCATTTCCCACTAACACATAATCCTACGGAAAATTGGGCAGCACTTCCTTTATAAATGGACCAACCCCGAGAATTCAACTCGGCCAAGTTCAACAACACAACAAACCAACAATCATTCCAACAATATCCACAATCAATTCGAAACGCATTCGAACATTAAAAATCCTTCTCCACACATTCCAACAATATTCCAATTATGCCTACTACAACTACATACTTACAAACCAACATGTAATCAAACGAACGCATATTCAATTATCAATCCAAAACCATTCAAACAACATTCAAGAACTCCTTAAATAATTCATACAATATTTCCAACAACCCAACAAATACTCCATTCCACCCGAAATGGCCCTCAAACCCGAGAACTTCAACTTTAACACATTCCTCGGTTTCAAATCATGATTTGCTCCAACAATTCATACTCTAACCATGCCATTTCCATAAATATAAAAATCACACTAAACACACAAAATCTTCCAAAACAGCCCACACACTTACAATACCAATTTGAATCATTAAACTCTTATTTCCAACATAGAATCCTCATAACAACAACAACCAAAATTCCAAGAAAACTTAATTCATTTCTTGACATACACAAGAGGCCATATTCGGCCAACCTCACATACATACATATTAATGATTTTCATTTGTTTCAACACTCTACAACAACCAAACATGTTACATAGAACTCATGCACCACCTTTAATACAACATACACACATGCACGGCTAAACTACCATACACACGGCTTCAACTTCAAATACAAAACTCTCATGAATTTCATCCATAACAACATACAACAACACACATAAACCTTCCATAACTCATAAAACATGATTAGAATTTACCTTTCTTCACAACCCTTCAATTTGTCCAAAGTTGGCTAAGGATGAAAACGAACAATCCAACGCTTGAAACAACAACTCCACGTTACTCACCACCCTCCAATTAGTAGATTTGCTTAGGAGAAATAATTTTGGGATGGCTTAATCTTGGACTCAATTTTTTTGGAACCATGGCCGAATGGGTGGTTGCTCTCTAATGTTCTTGGTCTTTTTTTTTTTCTAAGGGAGAAGATGATGGAATAAGATGACTTTGTCATCTTTTTAAATTTCAAATAATGGCCAACCATGTGGCCATGGCCCACTCAAAGGTGGCCGGCCACATGGCCATATTTCACTCCCTCTCTTTCTTTCAATAATTGTCAACTTCCACAATTTCCACTTTTGGTCCCGAAGTTTCTTTGATGTTTCCATACCAATAACGTCATACACACTTAGGTCACACGACAAAATCGAAGGTCACACGTCCCGACTTCGCACCCCGGAATGGTCTTAACCCTAACTTTTCATAGTTAACCCGAATCGTCCCATCGTTCAAAATACGGGATGTAACATCCTTCCCCCCTTTGGAACATTCGTCCTCGAATGTTCAACTAGTCTTATAAGGTCGCATAAGGACCTCGGGGAAGATTCCCGTTATTACCATAACACATAGCCATACCAGCCAATCATACTCTTTCCTTCCTTCTTTATCTTATTGCTAACTTTAATTCGAACTCTTCTACTGCTCCTTGGCTTAGATTTCGTCTTTCAACTTTCCGTTCACACATCATGCTGCAATCCTAGCTTCTCGTTTGCCTCTTACATCTGAACTTACAAGATTTCCAAAAACTTCCCAGGGGGTCACCCATCCTGAATTTGCTCTCACCCCAGCACGCTTAACCTCGGAACTCCGATGAAATACGATGCTCTAACTCCAATATAATCGCGTCCACCCCATCACATGACTTTCATCACCTAATCTGGAGTAAATCGAAGCTCTAACAGATTTCCAAACGCTCTCTTAACACACTTACTATTTTAGCCCTCTCCAAATCTCGACACTAACTTCTCACCTACGGACATGCTTACTTCCCATTCCAGATACCCAAATTCTCTATGACAACAAACATACCTTTACTTACCTGCGTGCTTGCAACTTCCAACATCGCTAGTCACTTTCTGCTATCAACGCCATTCTTCGGCTGAAATCAAAGATCAGAGTAAGGAATCTCATTTCCTATGACTTGGCTCTATGGCACGATCTAGGATCAGAGAGAAAGATGACACCCTAGATGCCCTGTAGCTTCTTGCTTATAGATGTGGTGCACAACACACCGATAAACAAGACTCTACGAGACACGGTCTGTAGACAATCCGAGGACGGCGCTCGATACCACTTTTGTCACGACCCAACCCCGTGGCCGTGACTAGTGCCCGAGTTGGGCACCCAAACGCATTCGTCAAACCCGAGTCACACACAGCTGGCTTATGCCGATACAAATATCAAACGCTACTTCAAACACATCTCAAACTCAGACACATATATATATACATATATCGAAAGCCGATAAGGCTATCCGAAGGCGCGCTGGCCCAAAACATATAATATACAAACTCATCCGTACAGGGTAGGCACACAACCCACATATACGTCTACAGACCTCTAAACAAACCAACAGAATCATATGACGGGACAGGGCCCCGCCGTACCCCTGAACACACACACACACATATGCAACGAACGAGTATATACCAAAATGTAGGCTCCGGGATAAAAGGAGCACTCCAACACGACAGACGGGTGTCCTAAGCGACGGGTCACCAAGGCGGGCGTCGTACCTGCGGGCATGAAACGCGGCCCCCCCCGAAGAAAGGGGTCGGTACGAAATATACCGAGTATGCAAAGCAGAAATACAAGTAAATAAACCGAGTCACACACTCGAAACAGGAGTACCGAAAGTAAATACCTTTCCAAAATGCCAAATGTTTATTTTCAAAATAGAAAGCATGCAAAAGGGCACAGAAAATATGGTCGCCCGCCTGTCGATGGCGCCATAACACAGCATAACACCAGAAGGTTTCAAATCTCCGTACAACCCCGAACACAACACATCATCACAACACATCGCAAGCCATATCACAGCATAGCTCCATAGACGGAACCCGGCCCTATGGCGAGGTCTCGGGAACCGTAACACAGCATAACACCGGAATATATCATAGTGCGCACGACAACAAAACCGGCCCGGGAACCGGCGAACGATGTACCAACAACCCGCACGAGCAGAGTCGTGAGTAACCATATGCATAAAATCATTATCATAAGTTCAAAAAAGTAAGTAAAATGACCATACTTGGGAATCGGGAAAATCGTCATACCAAACTCTTCCAAACGTCTTCGAAATGCACAAAGAAGGTCGCGGGACCCACGGACGAGTGTCGACCCGAGCCGGGCCCGCCTATAGAAAACATACTCATCACACGTCATACAACCTCCCACGACGATATCGAGGCAATCCGAGCCCTTAGCCGAAAGTTATGAGCGTTCGTAGTTTCAACATCGTTAAGAATAGAACTCTTTTGAAAACCAAGTTTTTATGCAACTTTAAAATCATTTTTTTCCAACAACATCAAAACCAATATTTTCCCACATCAACATACGAGTACCAAAAGACAAACGCGAATCATAGACATGCTCGGATTGTGAGAATGGAATTTCCTCGAGGCTAGTATCGTAGCCTATATTCAACTAAGACATGCCAAAAGAAAGAAGAGTTAAGCTTTACATACCTCGCTTGCACACAACGCTAATCCAATCAAACTTATATCTCGAACTCCCCAAGATCTACATGACATCAACAAATACCAACGTCAACCAAGTATTTAGAAGTTCATTTCCCACTAACACATAATCCTACGGAAAATTGGGCAGCACTTCCTTTATAAATGGACCAACCCCGAGAATTCAACTCGGCCAAGTTCAACAACACAACAAACCAACAATCATTCCAACAATATCCACAATCAATTCGAAACGCATTCGAACATTAAAAATCCTTCTCCACACATTCCAACAATATTCCAATTATGCCTACTACAACTACATACTTACAAACCAACATGTAATCAAACGAACGCATATTCAATTATCAATCCAAAACCATTCAAACAACATTCAAGAACTCCTTAAATAATTCATACAATATTTCCAACAACCCAACAAATACTCCATTCCACCCGAAATGGCCCTCAAACCCGAGAACTTCAACTTTAACACATTCCTCGGTTTCAAATCATGATTTGCTCCAACAATTCATACTCTAACCATGCCATTTCCATAAATATAAAAATCACACTAAACACACAAAATCTTCCAAAACAGCCCACACACTTACAATACCAATTTGAATCATTAAACTCTTATTTCCAACATAGAATCCTCATAACAACAACAACCAAAATTCCAAGAAAACTTAATTCATTTCTTGACATACACAAGAGGCCATATTCGGCCAACCTCACATACATACATATTAATGATTTTCATTTGTTTCAACACTCTACAACAACCAAACATGTTACATAGAACTCATGCACCACCTTTAATACAACATACACACATGCACGGCTAAACTACCATACACACGGCTTCAACTTCAAATACAAAACTCTCATGAATTTCATCCATAACAACATACAACAACACACATAAACCTTCCATAACTCATAAAACATGATTAGAATTTACCTTTCTTCACAACCCTTCAATTTGTCCAAAGTTGGCTAAGGATGAAAACGAACAATCCAACGCTTGAAACAACAACTCCACGTTACTCACCACCCTCCAATTAGTAGATTTGCTTAGGAGAAATAATTTTGGGATGGCTTAATCTTGGACTCAATTTTTTTGGAACCATGGCCGAATGGGTGGTTGCTCTCTAATGTTCTTGGTCTTTTTTTTTTCTAAGGGAGAAGATGATGGAATAAGATGACTTTGTCATCTTTTTAATTTCAAATAATGGCCAACCATGTGGCCATGGCCCACTCAAAGGTGGCCGCCACATGGCCATATTTCACTCCCTCTCTTTCTTTCAATAATTGTCAACTTCCACAATTTCCACTTTTGGTCCCGAAGTTTCTTTGATGTTTCCATACCAATAACGTCATACACACTTAGGTCACACGACAAAATCGAAGGTCACACGTCCCGACTTCGCACCCCGGAATGGTCTTAACCCTAACTTTTCATAGTTAACCTGAATCGTCCCATCGTTCAAAATACGGGATGTAACATTTTTCATGAAATAATTACTTTCCATAATTCACTTTTAACCCCAAACTTTTCTTAATATTCCATACCAATAAAATCATAAGCAACTTATGCCTTAAAACAAAATCGGAGGTTAAAAGTCTCTACCTCGTATCCCGGAATAGTCTTGTCCTTAACTTTTCATAGTTTGCTCGGAATGTCCCAATGCACAAAATACGGGATATAACATCCTCCCCCCCCCCCCCCCCCCCCTTTAGAACATTCATCCTCGAATGTTAAACTAGTCTTACAGGATCTTATAAGCATTTTGGGGGAGTCTCTTTTATAGCTATCGCATACAGTTCATTCATCAATCAGCATGACCAAATAAGGACTTTAGATTACCTGTAGGCATAGGAAATAAGTAGGGACACTTATTCTTCATCTCTTCCCTGTTATTGTTCCACCACATTACCTTAACGGAAGCTATGTCTTTAGTACGCAATCTTCTCACCTGACGATCTAGTATGGCTATAGGCTGCTCCTCGTAAACTAGTCCCTCTGTCACCTGGATATCATCTAGGGAAAATACTCTGGAGGGACCGCCTGTACCCTTACGAAGTATTGACATGTGGAAGACTGGATGCATGCCTCCAATTCAGGTGGTAGGTCTAATTCATAGGCAATCTTGCCTACCTTACGGACGATCTGATAAGGTCCAATATACCTCGGACTGAGCTTCCTCTTTCTGCTGAATCTCATAACACCCTTGAAGGGTGACACTTTCAAAGATACCCAATCGTCGACCTGGAACTCTAAGTGTCGACGTCGATTATCTGCATATGACTTCTGTCGACTCTGAGCTGCTAATAACCATTCCCGAACGAGTTTCACTTTATCAACTGCTTGCTGAATCATATCTGGGCCAAATAACTTAGTTTTGCCAACGTCGAACCAGCCAATCGGTGACTTGCACTTCCTGCCATACAGAGCCTCATACGGTGCCATCTGGATGCTAGAATGGTAGCTATCATTATAAGAAAACTCCATAAGTGGCAGATGATCATCCCAGCTGTTTCTGAAATCAAGAACGCAGGCCCGCAACATATCTCTTAGTGTCTGAATAGTACGCTCGGTCTGTCTGTCAGTCCGAGGGTGACATACTGTATCGAGATTCACTTGTGACCTCATCCCTTCTGGCGTGGCCTCAAGAAGTTAGCTGTAAACTGAGCTCCTCTGTCTGTGATTATAGATGTGAGAGTTTTGTGAAGTCTCTCTACATAATTTTGCATAGCCTTTTACTGGATAAATGGTCTTGAATACATTCTTGTACTGACTCCTTGCGGTTCAATGGTCAGCGTCATTAATCCTTACATCCTTGTCACCACTTACCTTTACATTCCGAGTGCTCACCCGACATGGCTTTGTCGCTAGTGAGTATTGTTATATCCCGCATTTTTACGTGTTCGAAAAATTCGAAATAATTTTGACTTGTAAGAAACAAGGCCATAACTTGATTTGTATTTAAAATATGGGTGTTGCTCATGAAATGTTGATGTGGAAATATGGAGGAAGGTCAAGGGCAAAATTGAAAACTTTAGAAATTAGTTTCGGAAATTACAAGTAAGACCCATAATTAATTGGGCTCAAATGAAATGAACAAACAAAAAATAATACAAAAGGCCCAATTTTTTTAAGGGGTGGCCGGCCATGGAAAATAAAGAGGGCCCAAACCCATGTAATTAAATCATGTGATAAATAGAATAAAAAGGGGCCTATTTCTCATTCTTATTCAAGAATTTTCAAGAAAGAAGATTGAGAGCACCACAAAAGGGGCCATTCGGCCATCAAGAAAAAGAAAGAAAAAAAAATTGAGGTCCTTCAACTTTGATCCAAAAATTTGTTTCTATTTGGATTCCTACTAAGTTCAAGACCCTCTTCAACGTGGTATAATTATTTGAGCGAGAGAACTACGTTTGTGGCAAGTGGAAATTTGAGGAAAAGGTAAGAATTCTACTCTTTTTAGCTTGGAAGAATTTTATATATATGTTGTAGTATGTGGGAATGAATGTAGAGTATGAAAATTTTGGGTCATGGGTATATGTGTGTGTGGCCGAAAATGGGTGTTGATGCAAAGGAATGGTCAAATTTTATTTATTATGTTAATTGTGTTGTAATGGCTTTCTAATGCAAAGGGAAGAATCCTAGTTCAAGTTGGCATGAAAATTTTTGACTAAGTTGTTGTAGGAAAATTTTGTGATTTTATTGTAGATTTATGAAATTATGGGAATGGAATTGTTAAGGTGTAAATTGTGGTTGTTGTTGATGAAATAAGAAGATGAAAAATGTGTTGTGAATGTTGAGTCAAAGGTTGGAGATTTCGGATGAATTCTAGTCTTGGTGGATTTTTGTATTCTTTGTAAATGGTATGAAATGCGTTTGAATTGCACTTGAATGATCTTGAATTGGTAGTGGACATGTAAGAATCGATATCGGCTTGAAAATTCGTGATTGAATGGAATGTTGATGAATTATGTTGGAAAGGAAGGCTACTAATGTGGAATGCGTTTTAAATTGGTTTTTGATGTTATTGGTTTGGTTGTTGGTATTGTTGGTATGGTTGTTGATGAATTTGGCCGAGTTTAATTCTCGGGGATGTTGAATTTACAGGGGAGGTGCTGCCGAAATTTCGGTAGGCAGATACTAATTAGAATTAAAATTCTAAGTACTAGTAGCTAATTTTTGGGTAATTGATAATATTATTGTAGATATTGGAGAGCCCGAGACTTGAGTCGAGATTTGTTTGGCGAGGGATCGAGATTTGGTAGTGAGCGATCGAGGTATGTAAAGCCTCCGTTCCTTCTTTTGGCATGATCCTTTTTGGAAGAAACAAAATGTATATGTATGCTTATAAAGAAGATCCTATTCTTAGAGCCACTAGGTTGGCTAACATCTTTGACCTCCATAAGCTATTCTACATGGCTGGATACATATTCTATGATGTTCAAAGATTCTATTTGTTACGTTCCGAATGTTGTTCGAAAGAAAAATGAGAAGACTAAAGCCTTTGATGAATATTTCGATATGAACATATGGTCTTAAAGTCCCCATTTGATTTGATCCATAATGTTATCCGCAAGTTTCCTAGTATGAATATGTGACCCACAACGATGTCCGAAAAATATTTGATATGGCTAAAGTTTTGAATATATATTTTGATACGTACATATGATCTTGAAGGCTCCATTTGATTTGTTCCATAATAATGGTTGAAGGTTCCCCGATATGAATGTCATTTGAATTTCCGAAAAGAGCTTCGAAATGCTTTTAAAAAAAAAAAAAAAATTATGTACTTCAAATGTTTGTAACTTTCGCATACTAACTCCGATTGACCGAAATCGACTTCGAGCCTTCGGATGCCGTAAATATATTTGTTCATCGAGTTTTGAAATTTATTTATTTATATGCATATAGTTTCCGCACTACTCTGCTCGTGCCTATACTATGACATCGTTCGCCGGTTCCCGGGCCGGTTTGTGATCGTGCGCACCATGATAAATTCGACAGTATCTTTGTGTTACGGTTCCCGAGACCTCGCCATAGGGCCGGGTTCCATTTATGGAGTTATCTTTGTGATATGGCTTATGATATGTGTGATGATATGATGTGTTGTGTTCGGGGTGTACGGAGATTTGAAACCTTCTGGAGTATGCTGTGTGTGGCACCAGCGTCGGAGTGGTGACCACGTTCCTGAGCCTTATGCATGATTTTTGTTTGCATTATATACATATGTCTTCGGTCTGATTTTGGTATGTTGATCCGGTATTCTCCTTCTATACCTTTCACTTCGGTTATGGTTTGGATTTCTGCATTTTATGCTTTACATACTCAAGACATATCTCGCATCGACCCGCTTTCTTCGGGGTCGCGTTTCATGCCCGCAGTACGAGATTCGTGGTATGCCGGTGTAGGCCGCACATTCGCTATTACGAGTGCTCCTTTTGGTCCCGAGCCCATATGTTGGTACCTATCTTCTGCGATGTTTATGCTTTTGTATATTTGATTATTTGGGGTACGGCGGGGCCCTGTCCCGTCATATGTTTCTGTTTCGATTTGTAGAGGCCTGTAGTCATACATGTGGGTCGTGGGTCATGTGTGCGTTCGTTTGCTTATGATCTGCGTCTTAATGCGGTCCCGTTTGTTATTATGGCCAAGACGGCCCATTTGTCTGTACATGTGTATATATCTGGCGATGTATATTCCGCCAATCTATCAGATTTGGATATGATGTTTCAGTACGGGCGACCGCTTAAGACGATATTTGCCTCCAGTATTTGCTTAAGTTAATGTATGTTAAGTTTGATTAGGTCTCTGATATGTCGATCTGGTATGTAAGTCTGTTTGGGTGTCCAGGTAGGGCACCAGTCGCGGCCCACGGGGCTGGGTCGTGACAGAAGTGGTATCAGAGCGGTTTGTCCTCGGAATGTCTACAGGCCGTGTCTAGTAGAGTCTTGTTTATCGGTGTGTTGTGCACCACATCTATAAACAGGAGGCTACAGGACATTTAGGGTGTTTCCTTTCTTTGGATCTTAGATCGTGCGATAGAGCCAGCCGTAGGAAATGAATTCCTTTTTTTTACTAACCTTTGATTTCAGCCGAAGAACGGTATCGACGAGAAGACAAAGATGATCGATAATATTGGAACCTACACAGTATACAGGTAAGTAATGGTACGGAGGATGTGTGTTGGGGAAGTTATTTGAAGTATGATTGAAATGTAAAGTTGAAGATCGAAAAGGAAAATAAATAGGAAAATGCCACCGGTGCTATTTGAATTATGTATGTAAGGTAAGTCTCGACATCTTCATATTTTTACTTGAAATTATTAGCCTTGTGTGGCTATGATACGATATGATACGTACGTATATATGTTGGCCCTGTGAGGCATTGTTTGTATTTCTGCGTACAGGTGTTGGGGTAGTAAGAAGTACAGAGGAACCTCTGCCCAAATTTTTCCAGCATTATAAAAAGGAAAATGAGATGTACGTTCTTAACATGTCTTGAAAGTCGATACCGATAGAGTAAATCTATTACGTTGGATTAAAAATTTAAGAGATACCCTCCATGTCATTCGTAAGAAGCACCGTCCTTATGTGGGAAATTCTATTTCGAGAAAGTATATATGAGCAGCAAATTTGCAATTTATTTAAACGGACCGAAATACGTTCCGACCACACTTTGCTTTAGAAAAGCCTATGTTGAAGGGCAAAAATGTCCAGCAGTTAAGTTTCACCTTATTGGAAAAATACAAAGCATATGACAAGTAGTTGGGAATTAAATGGTTCGCTTACCACTCCTATATATATATGGAGGTAGTTATGTGAATTAAGTACTAAAAAGTTCTGCGATGTTTGTCGGACTCTAGTTTCCTCTGCTGGTAGTTGGAGGAGGCCTCACAGTAATGTTTTATCAGTTCCCGACGATTGATTGGAGTTGAAATTTGTGGAGTAAAAATTTAAATTTGTGGGTTGTGTAGAATTAGCTATATAGATGAAGGTAAGTATTGAGGACTTAGATAAGGGGCGACACAGTAATTATGTGGTCAGAAAAGTGAAAGACTCCTCTCTAGATCGGGGTGGGACCCGCTACGAGGACGTTTTGAAAATTGTTAAGACCCCGACTTGCCTAAAATTATGTGACAAAGGTCGTGCGGGGCAGTTGATGCGATTATACCGGCTTTAACGCACCTAAATGCATTAAAGTTTTAAGGTTAAGCGTGCTAGGGCCAGAGCAATTCTGGGATGGGTGACCCCCTGGGAAATGTATTAAAATTTTCACAAATATAGATATAAGAGACAAATAGGAAATTTGGGGTAATCTAAAGGAAATCAGAGTATGTGGAATGGCTAGCAACTTTATAGAGGTCGCGTGAGTTGCAACGGATTAGATTGGTGAAGAGGAAGAGGAGCAACGCAGCTCTGAAATTAGAGTAAGTTGGAACAAGTGATTGGAAATGTCCTGTAAAAGAAATGACAGAAATATATTTATATGTATGTGTAGGACTCCTCTTTTATGACTATGTCGATCGATGGGTGAACCCTAATAGCTAGTGTTGTAATATATGAAAGGCATTAGGTGGACAGAATTTATGAGACAAAACGAAAGGTATGGTACAAGCGTTACGAAATAAACTGATATTGACTGTGCTACTGGTTGAGATTGGAAGATTCTAATATTGATAATTGGAAAGAAAAGAGAGTAATTGAGTAGAACATAAGGGGATCAGAACGTATTATGTTAGACTTAAAACGGCATTACAATATCTTTAGGTGTTAAGAAAGGAAATCTACTGACTGGAGGCCCGAGCTTAAATGTATTTACATACCAAGAGAATAAAGGGAAAGAATGAAGGATGCCTTAAGGAAATGCTTCTCGCCAATACGAATTGTGATATGTTTATGTTATGATTTGGTCGTAAAAGCGATGTGTACCTAAGTACGCAGTAATATGTTTTAAAGAATAGTAATAAAGGCAAGAAAATGGCTGCGAGCTAGCTCCCTAAAGAGTAATGGAGAGGATTATCAGACTCAAAGAATATTTCGGGTAATAACGATTATCGTAATAGGAATACCAGTGCTTGGTAGTTTGGAAATCTTTGAAGAAAAGAAAGGGGTTCGTTAGATACTAGAGAATAGTCCATGGACCACTAATCACATGAAACCCGAGGAGATACGCCATGAAATTATGTGGATTATCGGCATGAAGTGGTGTTTGATCATATTTGTAAAGAATCTGCACGAGAGGAATTACTCCACTCATGATCTGGAATTAGTCACGGTGATTTATGTTTTTGAAAATATGGCGGCATTATTTATATGGAGTCCACGCTGATAATTGTACAGACCATCAGAGTCTCCAGTATATTTTAAGCAAAAAGAAGCTGAATTTGCGATAGGGAAAATGGTTTGAATTATTGAGAGATCATGACGTCGATATTCTGTACCACCCTGAAAAAAACGAATGTTGTGGCAGACGTTCATGGTCGCGATCTATGGGCAATTTAACCGGCGTATGAAAGGAGGAATTGGTTCGTGAAATCCATCAGTTAGTTAGCCTTAGAGTCCATTTGGACGGTTCTGGAAATATTGGGGGTTTCTGTCCGAGAAGTGTTGAATCATCGATTATGGAAAAGGTAAAATAGCGTCAGTTCAAGGATGCCATTCCAATACGGTGCAGAGTTCGTTGGCCAATATCCAAACTGCCAGTAAGTCCAAAATCGAGCATTAAAAGCTCGGCGGATTGCTACAGGAAACGAAAATTTTAGTTTGGAAATGAGAAACGGTTAACATGGACTTTATTATATGTTATATCCCGCACTTTTGTACGTCGGGACATTCCGAACTAGTTGCGGAAAGTTAAGGACAAGAGGATTCCGGGACATGAAGTAAAGATTTTAACCATGATTTATTTCAAAGCGCGAAGTGTTATGATTTCATTGGCGTGAGATATTATGGAGTTTGGTATTAAAATTGGATTATGGAAAGTGAGACATCTTATAAGAAATTTGGAGGCCAAAAGTTAATTTTTGAAACTTATAATTTCATGAAAAATTAGACCATGTGGCCGGCCACATGAGGTGTGGGCCATGGCCACATGGATGTTTATTATGTGTATATTAAGATGATAAGGGCCATATTTTTCATCTTCCAAAAACAAGAAACTTCAAGAAATATTGAGAAAGGAGAAGAGAGAGCCATACGGCCACTCTCCCTAGCCGAAGCAACCCAAGGAAAAAAATTGAAGAAAAATATTTGTTTCAAGCAATTTTACTCCTTAGAAGATGCTTAACAACATGGAGGTGTTGTTGGAGTAGTAGGAACAAGGATTAGTTCAAAAGCAAGTTCTAGCCAACTTGAAGAATCAAGTGAAAGAGGTATGGTTTAATCTTATTTTTCATATGTTATAGATGATTTGTATGTGTTATGGAGTATGGAAATGAATGAAAGTCATGGAATATGGAAGTTGAAGTTGTGGCCGTGCATGTGTGTTTGGCCGTGAGTATGTGTGTGTTGTGTAGGAATGGAGAGTAATTGAATTTAGCATGTTTATGTGTTGTTGTAATGTGTAGAAGATGAATGAAACTCATGGAATGTTATATGTTGTGGAGTGGGCGAATTAGGGGCTGCTTGGTGTGCATGAAATGAGTTAATGTTATTTGGTGTTTTGGTTGTTGTCGTCATGTTTTATATGATGTAAGAATGAAGTTTAATGATCCCAAGTTGAAGCTAAAACCGTGTGGGCTGATTTAAGAAGTAATATGGTTTTAATGTAGTTCTTGAATTTGTAAGAATAATAATGTTAAGGTATGGTTTGTTGATGTAGTTTATGAATTTGGAAGGAGGAAATGTGTTATTGAGGTCCCTAATGTAGTTGATGGATTTCGGGTAAGATGACTTAGTGTTTGAGTTGTTTTGAATATTGTATGGACTCCTTGGGATGTTCTTAAAACGTATTTGAATGGCTTCGGATTATTATTTGAACATGTAAGCATTGATGCTAGTTTGAATGTACGAGATTGAATTGAACATAAATGGAGTATTGTTGGATATTTGGAGAAGAGTTATTAGCATTATAATGTATTTTGAATGAATTGTTAGTGTTATTAAAATGGTTGTTGGTATTGTTGTTGAAGAATTAGCCGAGTTGAAATCGGGGTTGTTGAATTTATTAGGAGTCTTTGCCCAATTTTCGGTAGAATTGAGAAGTAGTTTGGAATTGAATTTACTAAATGCATATAGTTAATGATTGGTATTTATTGACGTTGTGTAGACTTTGGAGAGCCGAGGCACGAGTTTGGATTAGCTCGAGAAGCGGCCAAGGTATGTAAGGCGTAACTTTCTCTTTTTGGCATGTCTTAGTACTAACTAGGCTATGACCCGAGCTTCGGGTAATTCCACTCTTAAGATCCGAGCCTAAACATGTACTTTATTCTTTCTTCAAGACTTATTCTTTAAGGTAACCAAATTAAGGTTCTTATATTTTTAAGAGTTTTGCAAAGCATTTTGCTACAAAAAGGTTCCGAACTTCAAACGTCCGTAACTTTTGCATATGAGCTCGGATCGCCCCGAAACATAATAGGTAACTTCATAAGGCATAACTTTCCCCCAACCATCATGGTCGGGCTCGGATGGGGGTCGGAACCCGTCCGTGGGGCTCGCGGCTTTTCTATGCTACTCTTAATGACTTTTGAGAAAAACTTTGTACTATTTTGTCTTAACTTCCGCATATGGACTTCTTACTTGTTTGACGACTTATGATTATGATTTTATGCATATGGTTACTCACGACTAGTTGCTCATGCTTATGGTCATTACCTCGTTCACCGGATCCGGGCCGGATATGCTTCGTGCGCACTATGATATATATTCGGTGTGATGTTGTGTTACGGTTCTCCGACTCCTCTCCGAGGGCCGGGTTCCGTTTGGTGTGATCTTGTGTATGGTGTGTTGGTTGGCTATGATGTGTTACGGGGATATGTCGGGTTACGGAGATATGAAATTCTTCTGGTGTGAAAATAGCGGGCGACCACCGTTCTAAGAGCCTATGCCATGATTTGTATTTTAACTACATATTTTGATACTTTGCATATTACATCTACTTTACGTACTTTGTTCCTATGGTTCGTATTTACGCTTTTACATACTCGGTACATTTTCCGTACCGACCCCTATTCTTCGGGTTGCGTTTCATACGCGCGGTACGGATAGACGTTCCGGTGATTCGCCGGCTTAGGGCGTCCATTATCGAGCATTTGGAGATTGATCGGAGCTACACTTTTGGTAGATCATTCGTTATTTGTATATATGTGTTTGGTCATGGGTACGGCGGGGCCTGTCCCGTCATATGCTTTTGTTATGACTCTTAAATGACATATAGAAACGGATGTGTACGATTTGTGTCCTTATGGACCGGCCCTATGTATATGTATATGTGTATGTATGTGTATGTCAGCTATGCCTTCGACTATGCTCATGCTATTAGTAGGACGATATGGTTGCTAGGTTTGTACGGGTGCTCAGTTCGGGCACTAGTCACGGCCTATGGGGTTGGGTCGTGACATTATAGGCTTACCGCGCACTCTCTACGCGGTACGATTCCGGGATTATTGTCATAGGCGACGAAATCCATTTCCTTTCGATAGAACTATTTATTCGGCTGAGGATTATGCTAAATTGCATATTAAAGAGATAATAAGATTTCACGGGACTCCGTATATGTTATACCGACAGAGGTGCTTAGCTTACGACTAACTTCCGGGGATCGCCCCAGGAAGGACTGAGAACTCAGGTGCGTTATAGCACAGTATGTTATCCTCGGTCCGACGGACAGGCCGAGCGTACTATTCAGACACTGAGAAGATATGCCATGGGTCTATGTTATTGACTTCAAGGGTAGTGAAGGTGATCATTTATCGTTAAGCGAATTTGCCTATAATAATAATAGTTACCGTCCCAACATTCAGATGACATCATACGAATACGAGACCTTATATGAAAGAAAAATGCAGATCTCCGATTGATTGGTTCGATATGGGTGAAACAAAGTTGATCGGACCAGGTATGGTTCAGCAAGCAGTTAGTAAGATAAAAGCTCACTCGGAGATGGTTGTTGACTGCTCAGAGTCGACAGAAATCATATACAGATAAACGACGCCAACCGTTAGAATTCCAGGTTGATGACTGGCTATTTCTAAAGATGTCACTTATGAAGTGTGTGATGAGCTTCGGTAAGAGGAAGAGTGAACTCAGTCCACGATATATTGGGCCTTATCGGATTATTCGGAAAGTAGGCGAGGTCGCCTACGAGTTAGACTCACCATCTGATCTGGAGGCAATACGTCCGGTATTCCATGTATCAGTGTTCCGTAAATGTATTGGCGATCCTTCCAGAGTATTTCCTATAGAAGATGTCCGGAGTAACGGAGGAATTGTCCTATGAAGAACGACCGTAGCTATTTTGGATCGTCGGGTGAGGAGGCGTGCGCCAAAGATGTACCTTATGTTAAGGTCTTGTGGCGAAACAATAACGAGAAGAAATGAAATGACCTGGGAAGCGGAGGATGAGATGAAGAAGAAGTACCCTCACTCGTTTCCTATGCCTTCAGGTAATCTAAATTTCCGTAATTGGTTATGTTGATTAATGAACGATTTATATGTGCTGTTCATATAAAGAACCTCCCCCAAAATGCTTGTAAGACCTATAAGGCTAATTTAACATTCGAGGACGAATGTTCTTGTTATATCCAGCATTTTTACGTGTTCGAAAAATTCGAAATAATTTTGACTTGTAAGAAACAAGGCCATAACTTGATTTGTATTTAAAATATGGGTGTTGCTCATGAAATGTTGATGTGGAAATATGGAGGAAGGTCAAGGGCAAAATTGGGAACTTTAGAAATTAGTTTCGGGAATTACAAGTAAGACCCATAATTAATTGGGCTCAAATGAAATGAACAAAAAAAAAAATAATACAAAAGGCCCAATTTTTTTTAAGGGGTGGCCGGCCATGGAAAATAAAGAGGGCCCAAACCCATGTAATTAAATCATGTGATAAATAGATTAAAAAGGGGCCTATTTCTCATTCTTATTCAAGAATTTTCAAGAAAGAAGATTGAGAGCACCACAAAAGGGGCCATTCGGCCATCAAGAAAAAGAAAGAAAAAAAAATTGAGGTCCTTCAACTTTGATCCAAAAATTTGTTTCTATTTGAATTCCTACTAAGTTCAAGACCCTCTTCAACGTGGTATAATTATTTGAGCGAGAGAACTACGTTTGTGGCAAGTGGAAATTTGAGGAAAAGGTAAGAATTCTACTCTTTTTAGCTTGGAAGAATTTTATATATATGTTGTAGTATGTGGGAATGAATGTAGAGTATGAAAATTTTGGGTCATGGGTATATGTGTGTGTGGCCGAAAATGGGTGTTGATGCAAAGGAATGGTCAAATTTTATTTATTATGTTAATTGTGTTGTAATGGCTTTCTAATGCAAAGGGAAGAATCCTAGTTCAAGTTGGCATGAAATTTTTTGACTAAGTTGTTGTAGGAAAATTTTGTGATTTTATTGTAGATTTATGAAATTATGGAAATGGAATTGTTAAGGTGTAAATTGTGGTTGTTGTTGATGAAATAAGAAGATGAAAAATGTGTTGTGAATGTTGTGTCAAAGGTTGGAGATTTCGGATGAATTCTAGTCTTGGTGGATTTTTGTATTCTTTGTAAATGGTATGAAATGCGTTTGAATTGCACTTGAATGATCTTGAATTGGTAGTGGACATGTAAGAATCGATATCGGCTTGAAAATTCGTGATTGAATGGAATGTTGATGAATTATGTTGGAAAGGAAGGCTACTAATGTGGAATGCGTTTTAAATTTGTTTTTGATGTTATTGGTTTGGTTGTTGGTATTGTTGGTATGGTTGTTGATGAATTTGGCGAGTTTAATTCTCGGGGATGTTGAATTTACAGGGAAGTCTTTAAATTTCGGTAGGCAGATACTAATTAGAATTAAAATTCTAAGTACTAGTAGCTAATTTTTGGGTAATTGATAATATTATTGTAGATATTGGAGAGCCCGAGACTTGAGTCGAGATTTGTTTGGCGAGGGATCGAGATTTGGTAGTGAGCGATCGAGGTATGTAAAGCCTACCGTTCCTTTTTTTGGCATGATCCTTTTGGAAGAAACAAAATGTATATGTATGCTTATAAAGAAGATCCTATTCTTAGAGCCACTAGGTTGGCTAACATCTTTGACCTCCATAAGCTATTCCACATGGCTGGATACATATTCTATGATGTTCAAAGATTCTATTTGTTACGTTCCGAATGTTGTTCGAAAGAAAAACGAGAAGACTAAAGCCTTTGATGAATATTTCGATATGAACATATGGTCTTAAAGTCCCCATTTGATTTGATCCATAATGTTATCCACAAGTTTCCTAGTATGAATATGTGACCCACAACGATGTCCGAAAAATATTTGATATGGCTAAAGTTTTGAATATATATTTTGATACGTACATATGATCTTAAAGGCTCCATTTGATTTGTTCCATAATAATGGTTGAAGGTTCCCCTGATATGAATGTCATTTGAATTTCCGAAAAGAGCTTCTGAAATGCTTTTAAAAAAAAAATTATGTACTTCAAATGTTTGTAACTTTCGCATACTAACTCCGATTGACCCGAAACTGACTTCTGAGCCTTCGGATGCCGTAAATATATTTGTTCATCGAGTTTTGAAATTTATTTATTTATATGCATATAGTTTCCGCACTACTCTGCTCGTGCCTATACTATGACATCGTTCGCCGGTTCCCGGGCCGGTTTGTGATCGTGCGCACCATGATAAATTCGGCGATATCTTTGTGTTACGGTTCCGAGACCTCGCCATAGGGTCGGGTTCCGTTTATGGAGTTATCTTTGTGATATGGCTTATGATATGTGTGATGATATGATGTGTTGTGTTCGGGGTGTACGGAGATTTGAAACCTTCTGGAGTATGCTGTGTGTGGCACCAGCGTCGGAGTGGTGACCACGTTCCTGAGCCTTATGCATGATTTCTGTTTGCATTATATACATATGTCTTCAGTACAGATTTTGGTATGTTGATCCGGTATTCTCTTTCTATACCTTTCACTTCAGTTATGGTTTGGATTTACGCATTTTATGCTTTACATACTCAAGACATCTCTTCATCGACCCCTTTCTTCGGGGTCGCGTTTCATGCCCCAGTACGCAGATTCGTGTCTTCCGCCAGTGTAGGCGCACATTCTCGCTATTACGAGTGCTCCTTTTGGTCCTGAGCCCATATGTTGGTACCTATCTTCTCGCGATGTTTATGCTTTTGTATATTTGATTATTTGGGGTACGCGCGGGGCCCCGTCCCGTCATATGTTTCGTTTCGATTTGAGAGGCCTCCGTAGTCATATATGTGGGTCGGGGTCATGTGTGCGTTCGTTTTCTTATGATCCGCGTCTTAATGCGGTCCCGTTTGTTATTATGGCCAAGACGGCCCATTTGTCCGTATATGTGTATATATCCGGCTATATGTATATTCCGCCAATCTATCGCATTTGGATATGATGTTTAAAGACGGCGACCGCTTAAGACGATATTTGCCTCCCGTATTTGCTTAAGTTAATGTATGTTAAGTTTGATATACGAAATGGTTACGCACCCTTATTTCTCCTCCACGATGCAATTTACCCTTATGGCAACTCATAATTTGAGTTTAAGCTAAATCCTTGGGCTCTTGCTACCTTCATTCCTTTAGCTTTACGCCAAGCTGTTTCTTTAACCTTTATCCCTCAAATCTTACGGAGTACACCCCAAAAGCATAGGGCTACGAAATTCTTACTCCTTACGATTCTCCCATAACATAAGTGTTATATCCCGCATTTTGTGCGTTGGAATATTTCGAGATCGAGTAAATTGAAGAAAATAAGTTCGACGAAAATTTGGGAAATGCTGGGCGAATTGTTAAGTCAACTATGGAGGCGCATATCTCATAGTATATGTGGAGTTTTAAGGTGTTTTAAAAGCCTAAAATGAAGTTAGGTCGAGTCTAGTTTGTAATGCAACAAACCGTTCATTGATAGGACATCGGAGTAGAGAATTATAGACGTTAGAAGCCCAGACTATCGACGCGAACGGTAATCCCTTGGTACAGCTGATGCGCTACAGTGCGCTCTGATGCGCGCTACGAGAACACGGCCGTTGGCAGTTTTTAAAAGGAACGAACCTCATTTTTTTTCAGCAAAAACGGTTCCAAAACTTTCCGGGGAAAATTGACAAAAAAAGAAAGAGAGAGAGCTTGACCACGAGAAAGAGAGAAGAAAAGGAAGAAAAAAATTCCTATTGCCTTCAATCTTGGTCCAAAAATTGTAATTCTCTTGTATTCTTATTAAGTTCAAGACGCTCTTCGACGTGGTATAATTATCTCGGAAGATAAACCGTTGGTTTCACCGTTTTTCGCATTTGGGACAAGTAAAGAAGTTGGAGGAAAAAGGTAAAGGATTCCATCTCTCTTTCATATACTATGCATGGTTTGTGTGTTGTAGAGTGTGAAGAAATGAATAGAAAACTCATGAAATATGTTGGGTTGAAGTTAGACTGGGTAGTGTGATTGAGGCCGTGTGTGTGTGTAGTTGTGTAGTAGTGAAGAATTAAGTGTGTTTAGCATGATTGCATGTTGTTTTAGTGTGTGAAAATGGATGAAAATTATGGAATATGTGTGTTGTGGTGTTGGCGAAAAATGGGCTGATTTGAGGCAAGTATGTGGATTTAATGTGATGTAGTATTTTGGTTGTCAAATCTCGAAGATTCTACAATGTGAAATGAAGGTTTAATGACTTATGTTGGTGTTGCAATTGTTGTGGGCTGTTTTGAAAGTCAATATGATCTTAATATGTTTCCTTATATTTATGAAGGTAATTTGGTAATGTAGGGAATTGTTGACGTAGTATGAGAATTTGAAAGAAAGAAGCGCATTATTGTGTATTCATTAAGTTGGAAGGTTTCGGGTTTCATAGCATATTGTTGGGATTGTCTTGAATACTTTGTGGATTGTTCGGAATGTTCCTTAAATCTTGTTTGGATGGTTGTTGGTTTGGTTGTTGTTGATGAATTTGGCCGAGTTAAATCTCGGGTTGTGCAACTTATAAGGGAAATGCTGCCCAAAATTTCGTAGATAAAGTAATGGTTTGGAATTGATTCTTTAGCGCGTATGACTAATGTTCGATGCCTATCGATGTTATTGTAGATTTTCAGCAGCCGAGGTTTGAGTTTGGATTAGCCTAGGAAGCAAACCCGAGGTATGTGAAGCTTACCTTCTCTTCTTTTGGCATGTCTTAGACGGAATTAAGGTATAACATGATATGTACCTGGGAAATTCATTCGTAAATCTCGAATATATTTGTGAATCGTATTTGCTTGTCTTTGTTGGCATCCTTAGTATGGTCAAGTTGGTTTGTATGTCTTCGATATGGTTGAGTTTGGAATATTGTGTAAGCAATTCGTATAAGTTCCTTGATGTTCGTATCTTTAACGCGGTTGAGTTATGACCCTTATGTCTTTTGTAGGATTAAACTTTTAAGGTTTCAAAAGAGTTCTATTTTCAAAAGAATCTTGTTTTCAAAAGAGACTCGTTCCAAAACGACCTTGAAACTACGAACGTCCGTAACTTTTGCATACGACCTCGAAACGCCCCAAAACATAATATGTAAGTTCATAAGGCATCACTCTCCCCTACCCCTCGTAGCCGGGCTCGGACGAGGGTCGGCACCGTCCGTGGGGCCGCGGCCTTTCTATGCTACCTTTATGGATTTTTCGAAAAATTTAATATTTTCTTTAGTATGACTATTTATTTATGTATTTGTCGAGTTGGAAATAAGGATTTTATGTCCATGATTTTGATACATAATTGTGGTTTCTAAAATTCGGTTTGACATGTTCCCGAGCGAAATTTAAGAAAACTTGATTTGACTACGGTTTTTGGATTTTCAAAGAAGAGGGTTCGTTTTGATCATTCGGTCGAGTCCGTGATGATGTCCGACATGCGTGTGGTTACTCACGATCCGCTCGTCGTTTTGTGTTACTTCTTTCACCGGATCCGGCCTAGTATATGATCGTGCGCACTATGATATACTCGTGTTATCTTTGTGTTACGGTTCCGAGACCTCGCCATAGGTAGGGTCCGTTTATGGAGTTATCGTGATATGGCTTATGATGTGTTGTGATGATGTGTTGTGTTCGGGATACGGAGATTTGAAAACTTCGGTGTTATCGTGTTGTGGCGCGGATAGGGTGGCGACCACGTTCGTCCGCCGGGTCTATGGACCGTATTTGATATGTGATGATGTATGATGATATGATGAGTTTGATCACCGATGATGAGGCAAATCCCACATCGGTTAATGTCATTCCATATGATTATGATGGGTTCGGTATGAGTATGTTTAATTTGTGTGTGTCGGATGTAAGTACTTAGGTAATTGGGTTGTTATGACTTCGCTTTCGTATTCCCTACTCGGTTAGGACCTCGTTGATGTATGCTATGCTTTACATGCTCGATACATATTCACCGACCCCCGCTTTTCTTGGCTGCGTTTGCATGCCACGCAGTACCCACGGATGAGTCGGTGATGTTAGCGAGAAGATTCTCGGTGGATTGGCGAGCTCCATTTCCTCCAGGGAGTTTCGCCGAGTCGAGTGCTTTGTGTGGTGTTCGAAGTTATGATAGAGACTTTGCGAAGGTGTCGTGTGTATGAGATGTACGTTTTGTAAGCGGCTATGTAAGCCGGTGTGTTTGTATGTAATACGCTACCGATGTGTTTGGCAAGCGGCTATATAGCCGAAGTGTCAGTTGTTGTGCCTTATATTATAGATTTCATACTATTGCAGATTTTATTTGGTTTGAAAAAAAAACGAAAGGCATGTTTGTTTTCTGAAAAATTTTCATTACGTGCGTATGTTATGTTTTGTGGGCCCAGTCTGGTTATGGACATTACGATAGTCAGCGGGTTCGCTCGGCCCTAGATAAGGGTCGGGTGCCCATCATACCCTATCGGAAATTAGGGTGTGACATTCTCCCCCCCTTTATTAAGGGGGTCCTGATACACCAATAATCTTTAGATATCCATCGTCCTCGGCACTTATCTTTCGGGAGTTAGAAATCTCTTGGCATTGTTGCACGGCCTATTCATTCTTTCCTTTACTTCTCATTCCTCTTTTGTTCCATACTACCACACTCTGTCCCCCTTACACGTCTACCCTCAAATTTTTATCCAAAAATGTTGTCGTGATTTGCCCGTCGTCTCTCTTGGAGGCTTTACTTCTTCATGTTTCTTTACTCTTTCGCTTTTTCCGATATTCGTCACCTTACCTTCCCCTCTACTCACTTTCTTTCTTTTTCCAATACCATTATATTAGAACTTTCCAAGCTTAACTTTGTAGTGAAAACGGCATCGGCTTGCCTTATAACATTTGTGCCATTTTTTTTTCCTTCCACTTGAACTTCATTATCCTGTCCGATTAGTGCCTTCCATATACCGCCACGTTGGTTGCCGGAATATACATATCCGCTGATGTAATCATGTATGGGCTATTATACACACACGTAGACATATAATTGCTACCATCTCGCTTATAAAATATTTTCAAACACTATTCAAACTCACCCTAACTCTATAGCCGACGCACCGTTTTCTTTTTCATCCATGCAGGTTCGTCCGCTCGGCGCCTACGCGACCTCTTAAAGTTTTCGCCCACTCTGTATATTCTAATTTCCTTTAGACTACTCTAGCTCCCCATTTGGCTCTCCTGTGTCTGACTTTATAGGGTTTCTAGTAAACTTCCCAGGGGGTCACCCATCCTAAAATTTCTCTCACTCCAGCACGCTTAACTTTGGGACTCTGATGAAATGCGGTGCTCTAATGCTAGTATGATCGCGTCCACCTCACCGCATGACCTTCATCACCTAATCTGGAGTAAATTGAAGTCTTAACATATTTCAAGACGTCCTCATAACACATCTCCCGCCGAATCAGAAAGGGTCTCCTACTCCAATCAATAATTATTTAATACTTGTAGGCATTCCAAATTCTCAGTTAGGTGCCACTTATATTCCAACGATAAGTGTCCAAAGATCTCTTGAAGTAGTATCTTTATCTCAACCTATATCATCTGTTTCTTTCGATGAAATTATACTGCACGATCCGTTCCTTAAGCCTACCGTCTTTGTCGCTTAAAGATTCCATTATTTTCGAGGGTGAAGCCGCGCACGCAGTCGCCCCTTTATCATTTATGCCTTTTTACCCTTACCGTGTCCCAACATAGGCTTCTAACTTACTCAAAACACACCAAGTTCGTCTCACTAATAGCCTTATCTTATCACCATGTCGTCGTACTACACCTTTAAATTCACAACTGTGTATTCCCTTTTCGTTCCATATTCGTACTCATTTAATTACGTCTATCTTGGGTGCTTCCTTTGGTATCCCCTTACCATATCTCTCCAGTCTATGCCCATCCTTCTTTTCTGCGCGCGAGGAATTTTATAATACCTCTATGTCCTTCGGAAAATACTACTCCTACGTAATTCCTCTCTCGTTTTCAAATCATATTCTGTTCATCCCTATTTATTCTTATCATACCAGTCATTTCCTAGCACTCATTCTACCTCGTTGCTCCTCTTTCTATGGCTTAGTCTTTCACAGTTCCGTCACTGATATTACGCGTGTTCTCAGCTACACATGTCATAATCTATTACTGCACTGTTATCCCGCCCGCTCTTCTTTTCGTCTCTTTTTCCCAATTAACCCCTTTTTTTTTGTGGTCGATGTCATTTTCGTTATCTCATAACCTTTATTCTGAACGCTTCCTATAGAAGAACTTCATAAATCCCTATTTTTTTTTTGATCCATAGCTCACCTTTATACTTTAGTCACATAGATCACGTCATATCGTTTAGTCACTTCCTCGCTAGGCTTTGCTCATTTTCATAACAATCCTTATTATATTCACATAATATCCCCGTTCGTAATCAGTCTTATAGTGTAACACTTCTTAGCCTTTTACCCTTTCTGGTCAATCTTATCCTTAATATCTCACAAGCTGTCTTATCAATACATTCATATCCGTCACAATTCTTTTTCCTCTGTATTCTTGTCTCAATCATACTATTATTTCTTCCAGCTATAAACTCGTCATAATTTATCCCTGCTTATCAATTCAGTTGGTACCTTAATATAACGCTCTATCAAGATTTACCAACCTCTTCTAAGTCATCTCTTAATATCACAAGCCCTTTTCAAATTCTTTTACCATATCGATATCGACCTCCTAATTACTATTACCATCAATCCAGTCGTTAACTTATTTCTCAAGGTCGCCCGTACTTAGCCTTAGTCAAATCCTATCCTTACTATTGACACGACCTTTCAAGCATATCACAAACCCATATCTCATTCTTTTTTTATTTCGGGAAAATTTTGGCAGAGTTTCCTCTATATTTCTTACTATCTCAAAACCTGCACGCAGGAAATACCAACAATGCCTCACAGGGCCAACATATATGTTATATCCCGTATTTTGTACCTTGGGACAATCCGAGCTAACCATGATAAGTTAAGGACAGGACTATTCCGGGATATGAGGTAGAGACTTTTGACCTTCGATTTTGTGTTAAGGCATAAGTTGCTTATGAATTTATTGGCATGAAATATTAAGGAAAATTTGGAGTTAAAAGTTAATTTAGGAGAGTTGGCATTTCATGAAATAATGGCCAAGTTGGCCGTGGTGTGGTGGGGCACCACCCGTGAGCAGCTAATTTTAATTCATCCAAGCCATGTGTGGGCCATGGGACACATGGATGACTTATATATGAGTATATTGGATGACTTATTAATCACATTCTTCATACTTTCAAACCTTAGAAAATTCAAGAAACTTGGAGAAAAATAAAGAGAGGCCATTCGGCCATGGAACCGAGAATTTGAGCCCTCAAATCTTGATTCAAAAAAATATTTTCTTCTAGCAGTTCCAACCAATTGGAAGGTCCTTATTAACGTGCTTAAAAATTGACAATCATGTTGTTGCTTCATAATTTAAACTCACGTTGACAGTATTATATTTCGTATTTTTGTACGTCGGATTATTCGCAAGCTGAGGTGGGGCCCACACATTGAGATTTTTTTGGGACATGCGACAATTTATATGAATCACGTATGTGAAGTTAAACATAACTCAAGAAGAACCCAGCCAAATCAAAGTGGAAGTCCTCTGCCATTTATTTTTAAGTAACGTTTTCGGGTGATACGATTTCGAGGGGAAAACGGTATTATAAGTTTGGAATTTGGAAAAATACCAAAGATAAAAGTTGTATATAATTGAATTAGCTTTCCAACCATAGGTCGTGGGCCCACAGCTGATGTCGGGATAAGGAGATATGGACGTTTTAAGGCGAAAGGTCGTGGGCTAGGCCCAAACCCCAATTGGGTTAGGCCCATGACCCATGCCTATTTAAGTGAAATTTCAGCCCTTTCCTCTCATTTTTCAGACCAAGAACACCAGAAAATTCTGGAAAGAGAGAGAGAAGAGCCTTGGAGAGAAGAAAAACCAATTTTGACCAAAATGCGAGCCCCGAATTCCGAAGCCCATGAAGAGAAAAGTGTTGTCCGTTGCGTTGTCTTCAATTTGAGCTAAAATCAACCAAGGAGAAGAGTGATAACGTGGGGGCTGCATGCTTAAGGTATGAATACGGTTCCTTTTCATTGTTAACCGGTTTATTTAGAATTTTAACGGATTAGCACGGAGGAATAGGGCCGATAAATACTCGTTTGTTGGTGTTGTGAATTATGGAAGGAGATTTCAAGAGAATTTTGGATGAAAATAAATGTATTTACCTTGTAAAATGTGAAGGCTGTTGTTATTGATGTTGTTCATATGAATTTCGACTCCTTTACGGACATAAAATTATTAAATAGTTATATCGCAAATTTGGTTGGTTGAGAAATTTAGAAAACGATTAATGAAGAATTGCTGTTTTATGGCATACGTCGGTATCGGAAATGATGTTAATACTATTGATATTATTGTTGATGTTGTTGGTTATTTGAATTGAGAATTCGGGCTAGGCATATATAAACGGGGGAAATCTTTGTCCAAATTTCGTAGACAAATGCTAACTTAGGATTGAATTCTAAGTGCGTTCGTTATATCCCGCATTTTGTACGTTGGGATATTAGAGTTAGTTGCGACAAGTTAAGGGCAAGGCCATTCTCCGGTTTTGTTCTAATGCGCAAGCCGATTATAAATGTTATTATTGGCATGGAATGATAAGGGCGAACTTAGAATTTGAAAAGTGTTATTAGTTCATGACTTCTTGGAGAAGCCAAGTGGCCGTGGGTCCCACCCATGGTTGGCCAATTATTTTGAGCCATGAAGATGTACATGTGTTCATTTCATATTTTGTAAGGGACTTATATATATATATATATATATATATATATATATATATATATATATATATATATATATATGTGTGGATATTAGAGGACCATGCAAGACTTATTCATCTTTTATGGAAATTTCTAGAAAATTTGAGAAAATTGGAGAAAAAGAAAGCAAAAAAAAGAAGAAGAGAGCTTGCACATGACCAGCCATGTGCAAGCAATTATATATAT
>NW_026727336.1:0-32607 GCF_029784015.1 Lycium ferocissimum
GATCTAGGACACCTTTTAAATTTTGTTGGAGTGCTCACTTTTCGGAGCCTACGTTTTTGGTATGTATTCGTCCATTGCATTTGTATTTGTTTGTTCGGGGTACGGCGGGGCCACATCTCGTCATATGATTGTTGAGTGTTTAGGGTACGTAGACGTATATGTGGGTTGCGCCTACTTCTGTACAGGTGTGTTCGTACGTTATATGTTCTGGGCGATTCCATTCGCCGTGGCAGCCTTGTCGGCTTGCATCCGTATATATGTTTTGGGCCGATGCGCCATTTGATAGCCTTGCCGGCTTCTGTGATATGTATATATTTGTGGTTGAGACGAGTTTGATACAGCATCTGATATTTGTATACGTATAAGTCATCTGTATGCGATTCCGTTTGATAAATGTGTTTGGGTGCCCAACTCGGGCACTAGTCACCGCCTACGGGGTTGGGTCGTGACAGAAGTGGTATCAGAGCAGTTTGTCCTCGGAATTTCTACAGACCGTGTCCAGTAGAGTCTTGTTTATCGGTGTGTTGTGCACCACATCTATAAAGCGAGGAAGCTACGGGGCATTTAGGATGTTATCTTCCTTTCGATCCTAGATCGTGCGATAGAGTGTGTTATCGGGATGACTCTCCCCTAGCAATTGCTATGTTTTCAGCGGTGCCTCAGAAAGGCGACGGCTGCCCGGAAGGGCAAGTCTACGGCGGGGGGGAGGCCGGCCGGGCTGAGAGAGTTACCGGGGCCCGTGCGAGAGCACTTTGTGCACGAGATTGTGCCCCGGACGGTTCGGCTGCTGCCCGATAGAGGGGCTTGGAGCGACGGCAGTGCGGGTCGGGCGGCTCACCGCCGGCCCCGAGGTTCGTGCAGGAGCCTCCGGCTCCTCAGCCAGGGGCGGAGGATCGGGCGATGCGAGATGCGGTTCAGCTATTGACCCGATTGATAGCGGGCCAGGTTCACAGACAGGGATCAGGAGGTGATCGTGGGGATAGATATGACAGTCAGAGGGCTCGTGATTTTCTGACTTGTGGTCCCCCAGAGTTTTTCGGGTCAAAGCCTGCGGAGGACCCTCATGAGTTTGTTCGGGAGATGCAGCATACGTTACGGCTTATTAAGGCTTTCGAGACCGAGTCTGTTGAGTTAGCGTCATCACGGTGCATGATGTGGCGACTAATTGGTACGAGTCACTGGGAGGCATCCCGGGGGAGAGGGTGCCTCCGCGGTATGGGGCGAGTTCACGAGAGAGGCCTTTCTTAGCCATTTTGTCACACCCTTAATCCAGATAGGGTGTGATGGGCACCCGACCCTTACCAGGGCCGGCGAACCCGGCGACTCTCGTGACACTCGCCAATCATATTGGGCTCTCATAGCATAACATAAATACATAATGAAAGATTTTCGAAGAAAACAAACTTGCTTTTCATCTTTTTCAAATCAAGTAAGACACATGTCGTATAAAACCCGTAAAATAATGCATCACAATACATCGGCTTATGGAGCCGCTTACAAAGCTGACATACTACATACCGACAACGTACGCAAAGTCTCTAACATGGAACATGAAACCATATCATAATGCTCGACTCGCGGCCTCCGGAGAAAATGGAGCTCGCCAATCCCGCTGGAACATCTTCTGCTAACATCTTCAACTCATCTGGGTGTACCTGCGCGGCATGAAACGCAGCCCCCCGAAGAAAGAGAGTCAGTACGGAATATGTACTGAGTATGTAAAGCATGAAATACGGTAAGTGGGATTATACTGAAATAAAGAGTACAGAAAATCATAAGACTTGCTTTTGAAAACATATGTCATGCATGTTAATATCATAACTGTCATGTATGCATATAACGTGTCCGGCCCTCTCGCGAGGGACTCGGTAGTAAAATCATCATATAACATATAGCGTGTCCGTACACGGTGAGGGACTCGGTAAGTAAAATCATATCATCATCATGTATGCATGCATGTACATATATATATATATACGTACCCGGCCCTCTAGTGAGGGACTCGGTGAATAGCGTGTCCGGCCCCGCTAGCAAGGGACTCGGTATGCCATCTGGCCGCCATCCCCCACATCATCACATCACATAGCGTGTCCCGCCCTACTAGTGAGGGACTCGGTAGTAATCATATATATATATACCGTACCCGGCCCTCAGTGAGGGACTCGGTGAACAATGCGAGAGGAATGTGCACGAATACGTACCGGCCGGGACTCGGTGAAAGATACATTGAGGCCAGCACGAGCGAGTAGTGACAAACCAAATGCAATTAAAACATCTCAAAGACTCAATGAAGTAGTCTAAACGGAGTGTCGTTTGAAAGTCGGACAATAGTTATATCAAATATCTTTCGGAAGCATAACATTCATCATAAACGTATTAACAAAGCCATAGGGATCACAGTCGTATTTAAACCATAGGGATCATAGTCTTACGCCAAACCAAGCCGAGTCCGCCTCGGAAAGTTACAAACTTTATTCATTTTAGAACTTTCTACGAACAAATCGAAACGATCCGAGCCTTTCTACGAAAGATACGGACGTTCGTAGTTTTGGAATCGTTTAGGAAACAAACCCTTTTTGTATACAAACTTTTATGCAATATTTGAAATCCATTCATGCGAAAAACATAAAGACCATAATTTGACTACATTAAGAATATGAATATCAAGAAACAAATATGGATCATAAACATGCTCGGATCGCAAGAGTAGAATTACCTCGGGGTACGTGTCATAACTTACTTTTCACTAAGACATGCCAAAGAAAGAAGGGTTAAGCTTACATATCTCTCGATCGCTTCCTAAGCTAATCCAACTCAAGTCTCGACTCTCGAGGTCTACACAACGTCGATGGATATCGAATATTAGTCATAAACATCGAAGAATCCAATTCCAAGCCATTACTTTTTCTACAGAAATTTGAGCAGCATTTCTCCTATAAGTTGGACATCCCCGAGAATTTAACTCGGCCAAATCAACAACAACCAAACTAACAGCCATACTAACAATATCCATAAGCGATTCAAAACGCATTCTAACATTAATAATTCCTTTCAACACAATTCATCAACATTTCATTTATATTCAAATAAACTACATACGATCAATTCAATACCAATGCTCACATATTCAATTACTAATCCGCAACCATTCACACGTCTACAACATTATTTCCATAAATTCAAGAAAGTATATTAGAATCACATTATCTTCTAAATCAGCCCACAAACAATTACAACTTCAATTTGAGCCATCAACCTTCATTTTCATCACATAATCCACAACAAACAACAACCAAAATACTACATAAAATTAGTTCATCATGTTCCACCAAAAACAGCCCCTACACGGCCAAGATTCAACATGCATAATTCCATGAAGTTCATTCATTCCTATACACTCTTCCACATGTACAACTATCCATAATACACATTCCAAACATGCTAAATGAGTTAGTTCTTTACTCCTATATAAATTCACATATACACGGCCACAACACCTCACATGCACGGCTCAACATTAACACCATAATCACATGAATTTCATTCATTTCCACACTCCACAACATACACAACAATCAAATTACACTAAATAGAATTTGTTCATCATGCTTACTCCAACAACATAGACTCACGACCACAACTTGCAACACACAACCCTTCAAAATTTTTATCCATTTACATGCACTACAACATGCACATATCATATATAACACATGTAAAATAAGATTGAACCTTACCTACTTCACCCCACTCCATCTCTCGGCTAGCTTGTGCTTTGCAAGAAAGAATGCTTTGCATGTCTCAACAATTACTCTATGGTGTAGAGGACCTTTTAATTAGTAGGAAAGCATGAAGAAAATATTTTTTCCTTGATCAAAGTTTTTGGGACTATATTCGGCTGCCATAGCCGAATTGCTCTCCTCCTTCCTTTTTTTTTGAACTCTCTAGACCTTGCCAAATGAAGAATTGGTCTTCCCTTTTCATGACTTATTCATATATATATATATATATATATATATATGTAAATGGGTGCACATGGCCGGTCATGTGCACTCTCTTTTTTTTTTTTTCTTTCCCTTTTTTTTTTGTTTTCTTTTTCTCCAATTTTCTAGAAATTTCCAAGAGATGAAAATAATGAAGATGACTTAATAAGTCATCTAATACTACATATTCTTCATACATGTGGCCTATGGCCCACAAGTCATGTGCATGGCCACATGGTTATTTTTTTTCATGAATTTAAATTCCAACACTTCACTTTTGGCCCCAAATTTTCATGAAATGTCTAACTTCCATCCAACCAAATTCATAAGCACTGATGCGTTAAAAAAAGTCAGAAAAATAGCCTTGTCTTTAACTTGTCGCAACTAACTTAAAATATTCCGACGTACAAAATGCGAGATATAACATTTTCTGCCCCCAGAGCTGTGGCGAGCCAGGGTAGACAGATTCCTGCTGTTGAAGCAGAGGGGCAGGAGCGTCCGGGAGTACAGTTTGGAGTTTGATTCGTTGGCCAGATATGCGTCTGCTTATGTAGCTGATATGACGGATCGGATGCACCGATTTGTGATGGGGCTGGATGATTACTTGGTTGACAGTTGTTCGGTGATGGCGGCCCAGTCAGGGATGGACATCGCACGGGTTCAGGCACATGCCCAGGGTATGGAGGAGCGACACAGGGGGCGTCAGCCTGATAGGGATTATGATGGGGGCCAGCCCAAGAGCCGGATCTGTTGGGTGATACAGGAGAGTCTCGGCGAAGCGACCTCAGCAGCAGCATAGCAGATACCCTTCCCAGCCAGCACAGAGTACACCCCCACAGTTCACCGGCTGGAGACCAGATGGTGCGGGGTATTCAGGGGCAGGTCAGAGCTCCAGGGCTTCGGGCTCACAGATGGACAGAGGTTCCAGCCAGTTGAGGCCACCCCTACCCCGATGTCCTCACTGTAGGGGACGCCACTCGGGGGGGGGGGGAATGTCATCGTGCCACGGGTGCTTGCTTTACCTGTGGCCAGCAGGGCCACTTTATGAGAGATTGTCCACTCAGGGGCAGTGCAGGGGGAGCAGCTCAGCCTACCGGGTCAGTTGCCGGTTCGTCTTCACCTTCCGTAGCTATGCGCCCGATGGGGCGGGGCATACCGACACCAGCAGGCCGTGGCAGAGGCCGTGGCGGAGCCTCCAGTTCTGGCGGTCCATCGAACCGCCTATGCGTTTACCCGTAGACAGGATCAGGAGGCACCACCAGATGCAGCTACAGGTAATCTAGACTCCTTAATTGGTTATGCTAATTGATGTATGAACTGTATGTAATAGCTGTGAGAGAAACCCCCCCCCCTCCCCCGAACTGTTTGTAAGACCCATAAGGTTAGCTTAACATTCGAGGACGAATGTTCTAAAGGGGGGGAGGATGTTATATCCCGTATTTTGTACATTGGGACAATCCGGGTTAACTATGATAAGTTAGGGACAAAACCATTCTGGGACACGAAGTCGAGACTTTTGACCTTCGATTTTGTTTTGAGACAGAATTTGTTCATGAATTGGTTGGTGTGGGACATTTAGGAAAATTTGGGACCAAAAGTGGAATAATTGGAAGTTGGAAATCATGCAAACTAGGCCATTTGGCCGTGTGGCCTTGGAGTGGATCCCACACATTTTGTGGCCAATTTTAATTGGTCCAACACATGTGTGGGCCATGGACACATGTATAATTCATGTGGAGCATAAAAGATGACTACTAATTCATCTTCCTTCATTCTATACTTAGAAAAAAAATCAAGAACTTGGAGAAAGAACAACAACAACCATTCGGCCAACCCTTGAAAATTTCAAGTCCAAAATTAGCCATCCCAAAATTATTTCATCCTAGTAAATCCACTAATTGGAGGTCCCTAAGTAACGTGGAAGTGTTGTTGGAGCGAACAAACCATCCGTTTTGTCAATCGTAAACCCTAGCCTAGTTGTGAAGTTGAAGGGAAAAGGTAAGATTTAATCTTGTTTTATGTGTTGTGAATGATGTGTGCATGTTTTAGTATGTTAAAATGAATGAAAATCATGAAATATGGCATGTTGGAGTTGAGGCCGTGTGCATGAGGTTTGGCCGTGTAGGTGTGTGTGTTGTGTTGAGATGATGAATTGATTCTATGTAGTATGTTTAGTTGTGTAGTGTGAAGAAAAGAATGAGAATCATCAACACATGTATATGTGTAGTGTTGGCCGAATATAGGTCATATTATATGGCAAGAATGGATCAATTCTATTTAGTATGTCGATTGTTGTCGTTATGAATTCTATGTTGACGATAAGAGTTTAATGACTCAAGTTGATATTGTGATGGGTGCGGGCTGATTTGGAGGTTATTGTGCATTTGATGTAATTTGTATATTTAGGAGAATGACATTGTTAGAGTGTGAATTGTTGGTGCAAATCATGATTCGGAAGTTGGAAGTGTGTTATGGTTGAGGTTCTCGGGCTTTGGGGTGGTTTCGGGTGAGAGGGAGTATTATTTGGGATGTTTGAAATATTGTGTGAATTGTTTAGAATGTCTTAGAATATTGTTGGTATGGGTTCGGGCTAGTATTTGAATGTATGAGCGTTGATATGGGTTTGAATGTAAGCTGTTGGATTGAATATAATGAATGTTGTTGAATTATGTGGAAAGAGTATTTAACGTTAGAATGCGTTTCGAATTGATTGTGGATATTGTTGGAATAGTTGTTGGTATTGTTGTTGATGAATTTGGCGAGGTTGAATTCTCGGGGTTGTGCGTTACGGGGGAAGTCTTTTGCCCAAATTTCCGTAGAATTATGTGCTAGTTTGGAAATGAACTCCTAAATGCCTATAGTAACGTTGGTATTTAATGATATCGTGTAGATCTTGGGGAGCCCGAGGTTTGAGTCTGGATTGACTTTGAGAGCGGACGAGGTATGTGAAGCTTATCCTTCTTTCCTTTTGGCATGTCCTAGACGCAAGTAAGTTGTGATATGTTATGAGCCTTGGGGGTAATTCTATTCTTAAAAATCCGAGCATGTTTATGATTCATATTTGCTTCTTGATATTGGCATCCTTAATATGGTCAAGCTATAGACCGTATGTCTTCGATACGATTGGATTTGAAATGCTATGTATACGGTTTGTTAGAAAGGATCTTATGCCTACAAATATCCGTAACTTTCCTAGGGAATAGGATTGCTTTGATAAACTCGTAAACGATTCTTATTTGTTTCTTGATATTTGTATCCTTAATGTAGTCGAATTATGGTCTTTATGTCTTTTGTATGACTAAATTTCAAAAGTTGCATAAAAGTTTTGTTTTCAAAAGAATTTTGTTCCTAAACGATTCTGAAACTACGAACGACCGTAACTTTCAAGAAAGGGCTCGGATCGCTTTGATATCTTCGCAAACGATTTCATGACGAGTAATGACTTTAAATTTCATAGGCGGTCCCGGGTTGGGTTGACGCTCGTCCGTGGGTCCCGCGACTTTCTATGTTTGGTTCTAACGACCTATTTTTGAAAGAATTTAATATGACTATCTTTCCGACCCCCGAGTATGATTACTTATGTATCGGTTGAGTCTGAAATGAGGATTTTTATGCATATGATTTGGATACGTGACTATGATTTCTGAAGTTCGGTCTGATATGTTCCCGAGTGATATTCAGAAGAAAACCTGATTTGACTATTGTTTCGGTTTTGAACTAATAGTTCGTTCTGACTATCCTATTGGGTCTTTGTAAGTGATTTGCATTGCATATGGTTTCCCACAATGCACTCGTGCATTTTGTTGCCATGTCTTTCGCCGAGTCCGGGCAGTTTATGTTATCGTGCGCACTATATGATACGAGGTATGATATCGGTTCGCCGAGCCCTCTGTTATGGGCCCGGGGTATATGTAATATTGACCGCCGGGTTCTTGACCGCGGTATGCCGAGATATATGTGATATTGACATTTGGGTTCCGACCGCGGTATGCGGGTATATGTAATATTGACATTTGGGTTCTTGACATGTTATGCCGGGTATATGTGATATTGACATTTGGGTTCTTGACCGGTATGTCGAATTTCGGAGATATGGAATCTTACGAAGTAGGATGTGTTATGGCGCCATTGACGGGCGGGCGACCATATTTTCCCGAGCCCTATGCATGTTTTGTCTTTTGAAAATAAACATTTTGGTATTTTGAATATGCACTTATTTTACGTATACATTTCGATTATGACTCAGATTTGTTCGCTATATCTTCTGCTTGCATACTCAGTACATATTCCGTCCGACCCGCATCTTCGGGAAATTTGCGTTTCATGCCGCATGAGTCTGGACGCATACGATTCGGTGATCCACCAGTCTAGGGCACCTTTTCAGCTGTTGGAGTGCTCCCCTTTTTTCGGAGCCTACATTTTGGTATATATTCGTCCGTTGCATTTGTATTTGTTTGTTTAGGGGTACGGCGGGGCCTTTATCCGTCATATGATTCGGTAGTCCGTTTAGAGGTACGTAGACGTATATGTGGGTTGCTCCTGCCACGTACGTGTGTTCGTACGTTATATGTTCTGGGCGATTCCATTCGCCGTGGCAGCCTTGTCGGCTTGCATCCGTATATATGTTTTGGGCCGATGCGCCATTTGATAGCCTTGCCGGCTTCTGTGATATGTATATATTTGTGGTTGAGACAGTTTGATACAGCATCTGATATTTGTATACGTATAAGTCATCTGTATGCGATTCCGTTTGATAAATGTGTTTGGGTGCCCAATGTTATACCTCGCACTTTTTGCACATTCGGATATTCCGAGTTAATGGTGGAAGGTTAAGGACAAGGCTAGTTTCCGATTTTGTTTTAGGGTGCAAGTTGCTTGTAAGTATTAGTGGCGTGGAGTGTTAAGGGTAAATTTGGAATAAGAAAAACTAGGAGGCTAAAAGTGGGAAAAAAAATAATTTCATGAAATGGCCAAAAGGCCAAGGTGGCCGTGGGCCCCACCTATGGTTGGCCAATGTTTTCATGCCATGAAATGGCACAAGTGTATACTATATATTTGTGGAGCTAAATATATATGTATGGACCAAGGGATGACTAAGCCCAATTTAATTATGGACAAAGATGACCAAGCCCAATTTAAGTAGTCATCTTTTAACAATTAAGGAAAAATCTAGAAAAATTGAGAAAAAGAGGGAAGCTAACCGGCCATGTGCATGGCATGTGTTACATATGTATATATAAATATGATAAGTCTTGAAGAGGAGGACCAATTCATCATTTGCTAAGTCTAGAAATTTCAAGAAAGATGAAAAAAAAAAAAAGATGGAGAAAAAGAGCCATGGCTACACAGCGAATTTCAGCCATGGTGATGATCAAAGAGAAAAATGTTTTCTTCAAGCTTTTCAACTAAATGGAAGGTCCTCTATCACATGGAGTAGTCGTTGGAACAAGCGAACTATTCGTTTTGCAAGAAGAAAGTCTAGCAGAAAGGGGAAGATGAAATGAAAGGTATGGTTCAATCCTCTTTTACATGTTTTATGGATGTTTTGGACGTGTCATAACGCATGGGAGTGGATGAAAATCATGAAATGTTGTATGTGGTGTGTGTGGCCGTGGGAATGGATTATTGGAATGAATTGATTTTAGTTAGTGTTCTTGGTTATTGTTGTTGTAAATTCTATGGTAAGAATGATGATTTAATGGCTCATGTTGAAATGGTAGTTGTTAAGCCGTGTGTAGGGGCTGTTTTTGGTAGAATATGGTGAACTAATTTTATATAGCATTTTGGGTTGGTTGTCGTTGTAGATTCTATGATGAGAATAAATATTTGATGATTCGTGTTGAAGTTGTAATGGTCATGGGCTGTTTTGGGAGCCAACATGATTTGAATATAGTTCCTTGCTTTGATGAAAATAATGTTGTCAACGTATGGAATTGTTGATGTAGTATGTGAATTTGGAAGAAAGAAATGTAATGTTGTGCCCCTATGGAATTTGGATGATTTCGGGTCATGTTGTACATTGGATAGATTATTTTGAATATTGCGTGGGTTGCTTGAAACGTTCTTGAATCGTGTTTGAATGGTCTCGGGATAATATTTGAGCATGTGATCGTTGGTGTTAGCTTGAACATATGTAGCTTATTTGAATAAATGGAGTGTCGATGAGTTATGTAGAAAAGAATTGTTAATGCTAGAATGCGTTGGGAATTAAATATTGATGTTGCCTACATGATTGTTGGTATGGTTGTTGTTGATTTTGGCGAGTTGGATTCTCGGGGTTGATGGATTTATAGGGAAGGTCTTTGCCCGAAATTTTGGTAGACGAGTGTTACTTTGAGAATTTACTTCAAATGCCCCTAATTAAGGTTTGGTAAATGTGACCAATTTGTAGATTTTGGCGGATTTGGAACTTGAATTTGAGTCGCACGAGAAAAGGCAAAAGGTATGTAAGGCTTACTCTCTTCCTTCCTTGGCATGTCTTAGATGTAATAGGCTTGAATACGTGTCTCGGGGACCACTCTAATTCTAGAAATCCGAGCTTGAATTTGACTACTATTCATTCAGTAGAATTGAATTAAATGCTTATGAACAGTTAAAGGAAACTTTTGGACATCATTCCGACTACTAAATAATAGTTGTTTTAACTAATTCCTCGATTCCAAGGCATGATTCTTCTCCTCCGATAGCTAGTAAATGTTTTCCAAAGTGCCCGTAATCTCCCAGAACAAAGGTTTATGGCAAAGTAAGTTTTACAACAATGACGATGAACATGTTCTACAATGACATTGATGTTGTCAAGGAAGAAAATGTTTACATGACGAATATGACCATGATGATTCTATGATCAAAGGTTCCAAGTTCATGATTCCAGTGACGATATGAGAACGTTAGGCTATTTCTTGAACTCGCAACTCTAGTCATGAATAATGACTATTTTTTTTAAGATCCCAAGTATACGAAACGATGTCTTATGATCCTGTTTTATGTTTTCTCATGATATTACTCTCCATTAATAGTCTCGCCTTATATTAATCGTTCCTTCAAGGTGAGACAAGCGCCCATAGCTATTCCATAATATAATCGGAGGTTATCGACCTTACGTCACTCCAATGGATACATGACTTCTTTGGGCTCTCTTGCATGCTTATATGATATGCACATGAATATGGGGACATGGGGGAAGGGATACATGGGGAATGGGAAGGGAAACATATTTCATTGCCACCTGGTCAGCTGGCTTATCATCCCGGACGCGGGATGCCCGGACGCGGGATTTATGGGCGAGCCGGAGTATTTCGGCGCAATGTGGGCGAGCCGACACTGTTCGGTGCTATGATACTACATGATACACTACGACTTTCCATGATACTACATGATACACTATGACTTGCTATGATACTACATGATACACTATGACTTGCCATGATACGATACTATACATTAAGACATGACATAACATAAGTTCTATTTTCTATGACTATGAAAAGAAATGTTTTTTTCAAAGGAAAAACAAGCATGCATGGCATCCGCCCTCAGGGGCACTCATATGCACAGGTTACTCTGTTATCCGATGATATGTTCTATGTTTCCATGCAGATATTGTTCATATGCACGGAGTTATTCCTTTATCTCTCGATATGATATCCGTTATTGTTCATGCTTATATCTCTTACTATGTTGCTACTCCCCGCATACATGCTCGGTACAAAGCTCGTACGACCCCTTCTTCTTCTGGGACGCGTTTCATGCCCCGCAGTGTACCCGGATGAGCGAAGCTAGCATAGAAGATGCCCGGCGGAGTTGGTAGGCTCCACTTGTCCGGAGTCTTTGCCGCCGAGTCGAGTATATTTGCCATGATGATTTGTTCGGAGTTAGAGACTTTGCGTACGAGTCGTGGGTATTGGTTGTCATGTGTAAACGGCTCCGGCAGATCGATATGTTATTATGTTTCGTGTCACGAGTCTTATATGATGTCAGACTCTTTTTAAAAAAAAAATTCTATGTATTCATTTCTTACTAATTCATAAGTTTATATGTGTAATAAGAGTTAGCGGGTTCGCTCGGCTCCGAATATGGGGTCGGGTGCCCATCACACCCTAGTAAAGTCGGGGTGTGACACCCAACTCGGGCACTAGTCACGGCCTACGGGGTTGGGTCGTGACAGATACGTTTTAACACCATATGAATTAGCTTATAGAAATCAAGAACATAATCGTCATCACAGACTCGATAGGTAAGTAAGTAATCGATGCTCAAGGGTTAAGACAATAGTCATCTTTGAATCCTTTCAAAAGTCGATAGCAACTACACAAAGGAAAGTCGCGGGACTCACGGATGAGCGTAACCCAATCCGAGCCCTCCTACGGAAGGTATAGTCATTATACGCTATAGAGCTTTCTACGAGCATATCGAGGCGATCCGATTCTGTCTACGAAAGTTACGGCCCTTTTTCAACATAGAACCCTTTAGGAACAAAACTTTTTATACAACATTTGAAATCCAATCATACCAAAGACATAAGGACCATTATTCTATTACATTGCGAATGCCAACATTAAGTGAATAAGAATCGTAGAAATGTTCGGATGCAAGAATAGAGTCACCCCGAGGCTCGTAGCATAGCCTACTTACAACTAAGACATGCCAAAAGAAAGAAGGGTTAGGCTTTACATACCTGTACAACCTCCCATTAGCTATGCGTATTCGTCTGAACTCATAAATCTACATTTAAAGGGATTCACGCTACGTTAGTCTCTTTATTTCACACTTGTTCCAAATTTCAAACCAAACCATTCTACATTCTGTCGAAAATCGGGCAGCATCTCCCCTGTTTATATGCCTAGCCCGAATTCTCAATTCAGTAACCAATAACATCAACAACAATACCAATAGTATTAACATCATTTCCAATACCGACGTATGCCATAAAAACATTTCGCATTAATCGTTTTCTAAATTTCTCAACCAACTAAATTTGCGATATAACTATTTAATAATTTTATTTCCGTAAAAGGAGTCGGAATTCATATGAACAAAATCAATAACAACAGCCTTCACATTTTACAAGTTAAATACATTTATTTTCATCCAAAATTCTCTTCAAATCTCCTTCCATAATTTATAACGCCAACAAATGAATTTATCAGGCTATTCCCTCTGTGCTAATCCGTTAAAATTCTAAATAAACTCATTAACAATGAAAAGGAACCGTATTCATACCTTAAGCATGCAGCCCCCACGTTATCACTCTTCTCCTTGGTTGATTTTTAGCTCAAATTGAAGACAACACAGCGTACAACACTTTTCTCTTCATGGGCTTCGGAATTCGGGGCTCAGATTTTGGTCAAAATTGGTTTTCTTCTCTCCAGCTCTCTTCTCTCTCTTTCCAGAATTTTCTGGTGTTCTTGGTCTGAAAAATGAGAGGAAAGGGCTGAAATTTCACTTAAATAAAGCATGGGTCATGGGCCTAACCCGATTGGGCCCGGTTTGGGCCTAGCCCACTGACCTTTCCGTCTTAAAACGTCCATATCTTCTTATCCCGATGTCACTTGTGGGCCCACGACCTATGGTTGGAAATATAATTCAATTATCTACAACTTCTATCTTTGGTATTTTTCCAAATTCCAAACTTATAATACTGTTTCTACCCCTCGAAGTCAGATCACCCGAAAACGTTACTTAAAAATATTTGTTTGGAGGACTTCCACTTTGATTTGTGTTATATCCCGCTTTTTCGCATAATCGAAAAATTCGAAATAATTGTGAATTATGAGAAAGAAGGCCATGTTGGAATTTTTCTTAGTATGTGTGTGTCGGTTATGGAAACTTGAATGTGAAAACACGGAGAAGGCTCGAGGGCAAAATTGGAATTTTGGGAATTTATTTTGGAAATTGCAAAACATGATTCATGCAAAAAAAAAAAAAAAAAAAGAAATAAGGCCCAAAAGGGAGGCCCAACCGGCCAACTATAGGCCCAAGCCAAGATTTATTAATTTTGCATGTGATAATTAATTATATAAGGGACCATAAGTCTAGAATCTTCAAGAGAAACAAGCAAGACAAAGGAAAAATCAAGAAAAAGAAAGAGAGAGCAATTCGGCTAGAAGAGAAAAAAAAAAAGAAGAGAAGGAAAAAATTCTTGGAGCCTAATCCTTGGTTCAAAAATTCAAATTCTTGTGGGATTATTGCTAAGCTCAAGGTGCTCTACAAGTTAGTATAATTTTCAAGTCAAGGGAGTGGTTGTCTTGGCAAGGAGAAGAAATTTGGAAAGGTAAGAATTCTAATGTTTATGTTGGGAAATTATATATGTGTTGTAGTATAGGTAGAGTATATGAGAATTTTGGAAGTGTTGCATGCATGTTGGCCGTGTAGTGTGTGTTTGTGTGTTGGCCGTGGCCATGGTGGTTGTGTGAAGGGAATTGTTAAACTTGTAAGTATGTTGATTGTGTGTTGGCCGTGGCCATGTTGAAATAAATTGGATTGAAGTTGGAAGTTGTAGTATGTGGCCGTGTGGTGTTTGGTAGCAAATGGAATTGAATTAAATTATTTAGTATATCAATTGTGTTGTTGAGGTCTTGTGATGAAGATGGAAGAATAATGATGTAAGTTTGTATGAAAATGGAATGTGGAAGTTTATGTTGATTTAGTATGAATTTATGAAATGATGGGAATGAAGTGTTTAAAGTGTAAAATGTGATTAAGTTGATGAATTTGGATGATGGAAAGGTATTATGAACTTGTATGTTAAAAATTGGAAGAATTGGATAAATTGTGGTTTTTGTGGAAAGTATGCATGCTTTGTATATTTTATGTATATTTTGTATATGCGTGGTAGAAATGTTATGACATGTTTCCGAAATGGAATTGTAATGATTTTGATTAATATGTTGAGATTGAATTGGGAATATGAAGTTGGAAACGGAAGTTATGACATTATGTTGGAAAGATGACCAAATAGGTCATATTGCGTTTTATTGTGTTTGTTGGTGTTGTTGTTGGCTTGTTGTTGGTTATTCTGAGCCGAGCTAAGTCTCGGGGATGTCATAATTATAGGGGGGAGGTCTTTGCCGAAATTTCGGTAGCCAAATTCCTAACCAAAGTTGAAATGTTAACTTGCATGAATAGTAGCGGTAAAGATGACCATTTGCGATTTTGGACGAAACGGGAATTGAGATTGGACGAGCGTAAGGCACAATCAAGGTATGTAAAGCCTTCCTTATCTTTCTTTGGCATGTTCGAGTCTAACGGGCTTGAAAGCGAGCCTCGATTGTACTTCGCTTCTTGGAATTCGAGATTGAAAACGGCCCAAAATCGTTCGGTAAGATTGAACCTATTTCTTCACGATTGTCATCAAAATGATTTATACGTACGAAACCTTTCCAAATGGACTTGGATTGCCCCAAACGCTTATAAATGATTTTATAAAGTCTATGATCCGTGACTTATGACCGCCGCCTCGATTTGACCCGAGGTGGGCCCACGGTCCGAGACCCTCTTATTATGATTCTAATTAATTTATTTCTATACAATGTTTAAAGAAATCTTTTGACGATCGTACCGTTGTCGAACAATGAATATGATGAGTTTATGATATGTCTCGACATGAGTTATGATCCTAAAAATATGATCTGAAGTAAGAAATCGTGCCATCCCCAAAAGGGCATACATATACCTATACGAGCATCGTCCGATTTCCTTGAAATGATATGTCATTTGTATTGTTCCGTTTGCTCAAGAACGATCATTTTGAATCTTTTGTAAGCCCTATGATATATTTGTTACGTACGAATAGTCTCAAAAACTACGATTTGACATAATCCGTCATGGCATCCGAAAGGTACGTATTATGACTATTTGTGTGATTGGTCCGTGAGTACGGACTTACATGCATATGTTTCTGCACTACTCTGTTCGTGCAAGCTATGATATGTCTTTTCACCGAGCCGGGCGGGGACATGTTCTCGTGCGCACTTCTCGCATACTATTCACCGAGTCCCTCGTACTTGCGGGCCGGGACACGTTATTTGTATATGATTATGATATGATGATACGGGGATGGCGGCCGGGACGGCACATGATTATTATTCACCGAGACCCGCGTGGGGGCGGGACACGTTATGTATACATGATATATGATTTGACAGATATGATTCCATATTACCGAGTCCCTTAATAAGGGTCGGGACACGTCATCTGCACATATGGTACATGATTCTGCTATGCATGACTTTACTTACCGAGTCCCTTATCCGAGGGCCGGGACACGATACATGTTTGCATGATATTATATGATACGATATGCATTATGTCTTCGAGGTCTCGGACACGGTGTTACTTTTTGTACTTCGATTCTAATTACGCTCCGTGCCTTGTGTACATACTACTCGTCTTTGATCGTGGCTATACTTGTTACCTTTTTACGCTTTACATACTCGGTACATCTTCGTCGACCCCTTGCTTCTCGGGGGCTGTGTTACATGCCCACAGGTACGGACGCACCGCGTGATACGCCACCGGTTTAGGATATCAGTCTGCTGTTTGGAGAGCTCCTTTTGATCCGGAGCTGACACTTTTGGTATATATTTTCTGTTGTATGTATGTTACGTATATATGACTACTTGGGTACGGCGGGGCCCGTCCCGTCTTCGATTCTCGTTACGTATGTTAAGGTCCGATGACATGATTGTGGGTTGTGAGTTGTCACCGGTCGAGCACGTATGTTCGGGTTTGCGACTCATGCATTTATGATAGCCTCGGCGGCTAGTGTACGGTGTCTAAGTATGTTTATGTATGTATATATATTTTCATGCGACGTACCCGATATTTGTATGAATTTATGTATGTCTAAACGAGATTAGCTATTTGATATGCCAGATCTGACAGGTAGGTACGTATGGGTGTCCAAGTAGGACACCAGTCACGGCCCACGGGGCTGGGTCGTGACAATTTGGCTCAAGGGTCCTTCTTGAGTTATGTTTAACTTCACATATGTGATTCATATAAATTGTCGCATGTCCCAAAAAATCTCAATGTGTGGGCCCCACCTCAGCTTGCGAATAATCCGACGTACGAAAATACGAAATATAATACTGTCAACGTGAGTTTAAATTATGAAGCAACAACATGATTGTCAATTTTTAAGCACGTTAATAAGGACCTTCCAATTGGTTGGAATACTAGAAGAAAAAATTTTTTCCTTCAATTTTTCTTGGCATCCATTCGGCCAGCCCTTGGCCGAATATGCTTCCTTTTTTTTTTTTTTTTTTTTCCATGTTTCTTCATATTTCTAGAGTTAAAAAGATGATGATTTTGTCTTGCTCCTCATCTAATATATGCATACACAATTCATCCATGTGTACCATCGCCCACACATGGCTTGGATGAATTTAATTTGGCCAAACCGTGTGTGGGAACCACACCACCTCACACGGCCAACATGGCTATTTCATAAAAAATTAATAACTTTCCATAATTCACTTTTAACCCCAAATTTTCCTTAATATTTCATGCCAATAAAATTGTAAGCAACTTATGCCTTAAAACAAAATCGAAGGTCAAAAATCTCAATCTCGTATCCCGGAATAGTCTTGTCCTTAACTTTTCATGGTTAACTCGGATTATCCCAATGTACAAAATACGGGATATAACAATATAAACCGTACCCGGCCCTCTAGTGAGGGACTCGGTGAATAATGCAATGAAACTATGCACGAATAAATACCCGGCTCGGGACTCGGTGAAATGATGTAATAACGTTATGCATGATTAGAATATCGGGAGCAACCATATACAAACAAAATCATCATCTGAGACTCAATAGAATAATTAGAATGAACCAACACTTGAGAATCAAAGACAACTGTCATGTCAAGTACCGCTGAGAACTAGAATTCATTGGAGTCATGTATGTACATCGTTCGCTCGTTTTATGTAATTTATGCCAAAAAGAAAGAAGGGATAGCCTTAACATACCTGGAAGCTTACTTTTCACTTTCCAACTTACTTCTTGTCTTGCAATCTATGTAAGATCATTCATAGTCTGGTAATCTACATATAAAATCATTCATACTATTATTAGGCTTGTCGTCATATGCTTATCTTAAGCCTCCAAATTAAATCCTTTAAGAATTTTGTTGAAATTCGGGCAGCATCTCCTCTGTTTATATCCTTAGCCCGAAATTACAATACCAACAAACGATTATAACAACAACTACATCGGCAGTAACAACAACACGACAATAACATTTACAATATCCCAACCAACAACAACAACTACAATCTTCTTTAATCCCTTTTGAACTTAAATCATCATCACATAAGAGTATATACCAAAACAGTCCAATATACGCTCGTATACGATATCTTTATACACTTTCTTCGTTCAAATTCATGAAGCATAAGAATAACACCACAACAATATTATGCTCCAAGGCAGCCCACTAGTTCATCAAGTCTTAACACAAGTTTGAGTTTCTCTTCCATAATTTTCCATCCCCAACTAGTTGATTAAGGACTAAACAAACTAAAACAAAACAAAGATGGAATGGAATCTTACCTTAAAATTAAAACAAGCTGCTGCATATGTTCTTGTAAAAAGGGAATTCGTTGTCACCATAGATCCCAAATTAAAACAAGCTGCTTTAGTTGGCTTTGCAACACTTGAACGTTGCTGCCTCCATTTTTCAAATGAAGCAAAAGCTTCACCATAATTCCATGTGCAAGCTTGTATCAGGTGGGGTATGATAAGTTAGTGCACAAAATGGTTATGTACTTCTCCACTATATGGACTGTGGGGCCCACTTCTTTTTATCACTTTGGGCAATTGTTTTGTACAAAATATGCCACGACCAGCTAATAAGACATTAGTCACAATGTGCTCTTTTACCATGCAACACGTGGAATTATTTTACAACACTTATCCATTATTTAATTAATGTCTTGTCTCCACTACACTCCATATATAACTAATTACACACATAATTAATTCCTTGATCTCAATTGACTTAAATAGTAATCACTTTTAATGCACTTTCTATACTCATTATCATATAGCTTCTTTATGCACGCACAAAATATTATTCTTAATCACCATGGTCACGCTTGTTAATTCCTAAATTATTTCGGGACCTCATCCTTTTATACTTCGATCTCTTTATTTGCATACTTGTGTATGACCCAAAACCTTCGGGCTCGGGTAAATTTGCTCATGTTGGGTGGTTCAATTTCCTAATCCAAAAATACGGGATGTTATAGCTTGGACTGTATTTCATTCAAATAAATTTCGAGCCTTGACGAAAACTTATTTTCTTCCATTTGGTTGACTTCTAATCCTTATGATACATCTGTACTCACTCTGACCACCTATATGCTTGGGGGATAACCTCGTTTCCGTTACTAGTGTCATTTAACTAGCACGCTTTCCAACGCATGAAAAATGGGATGTAATAGTTGAGATGTCATGTGTTGAGTAAAGCGACCATGTAGGCCGATGTGTCAGTTTGACTACTCGGTTTTTGATTAATTGAGTATCGTTCGCAAATTTCTGTGGTTTGACGGAAAGTACTTTATTATATTTTCGAAATTTTTCTATATGTCCAGTTTCATTATGTGAATGCCAGAGGGTTCGCTCAGCTCTAAGTAAGAGTTGGGTGCCCAACATGCCCTATCGGAATTGGGGTGTGACAACTTATAGTCCACTCAATTTTATCTTATTGCCCTACCAAAAGAATAAATGATCATATCAATACAAAGGGGTGATACTATGGAATGTAAACATAAATCGTAAATGAAATGAAGTAGTAAAATCTCGCACCCCCTTCGAAGTGGTTTTGAAATTCAAACTTTATGTTTCCTTTAGTATAAAACTCATTTCCTCGAAATCATTAGTAAAACCATATACACAACTCAACTTGACACCTTATGGGTGTTCCTTTCGGAACAGAATAGGAGTACAATATCAATAAGCCATCACAATAATCATTTAGACCTTACTCGTCTAAGAATGGAATCATATGGAGTACATATAGGATGAATAACAACAAGAATCATGCCAAAGGAAGAAAGGTTTGCCTTACATACCTTTGCCGCTTTTCAGTTAACCACAGTCCATCTTCGGGTCGCGCTAATCTATCAACAATATCAATTTACCAACAATCAATCCAATATATATCCTTATAATCAATCCCTTAAACTTATCTCTATTTCTAACGGAATTTCGACAGTATTTCCTTTATAAACTGGATAACCCCGAAAATCCAATTCAGCTAAATTACTAGCAACAACATCAAACAACAATATCGAAAGTCAATATACATCATAACTCAGATATTTCCATCCATTTAACTCCACCGAAATGAAATTTCACCTTCATAAACTTCCCAAAAATGCCAAACGAGCTTTTAACATTATTTCCTCCGTTTTAATCCATTAAAACTCTAAATAAACACTTTAATAACATAAAAGGAACCTTATACATACCTTAGCAGTAGCTCAACCACGAAATATCATCCCCCAAGCTCAATAATTAGCTTAAAACGATGACGACAACTCGTACTACACTTTATCCTTCACCAGCCTCGGGATTCGGGGCCTCGAACTTGATCGAACCCTTGCTTTATCTCTCTAAACTCCCCTCACTCTCTCTCTACCATGTTTTGGACTTTTTGGTATGAAATGAGGATGATAAGGGTTAAAACCTCCCTTAAATAGCAAGGGAAGTGGGCCTGACCTGAATTGAAGTCGGGTTGGGCTGAGCCCACTGCCCAGTTTGACCTTTCTATCTTATGTCCATAACTTTTTATCCTTATATTGTGTGAAGGCCCACGAACTATGGTTGGAAAGCTAATTCAATTATCTACAACTTTCGTATTGGGAGTTTTTCGAAATTCCCAAATAATGATGGGGTTATGGCCTCCCGAAGTTAGATCACCTGAAAACGTAACTTAAAAACATCATTTTGGAGGGCTTACACTTGGATTTGGCTCAAGGGTCCTTCTTGAATTGTGTTTAACTTCACATATATTGTCCATATAACTTGTCATATGTCCTTTATAAAAACTCCGTCATGTGGGCCCCACCTCAGCTTACGGTTACGAGGGCTATATATCTTTTAACGTATCATTCCAATTATATTGTACAAATTCCAAATATCATACTCATGCTATCCTAATGCTAATGTAGTAGAATTTCATCCTTTATACTTGTAATATTTGCTCCTCCTTGAGCTCACATTAAAGTCGCCACTTTGACAAATAGCCCTTTGCGCAAATAGCCATCTTCCGGCATTGAATCACCCAAACTTGAAATTGTAGACACTTTAAGAGGCAAACCTTGTGCCTTGGACTCTTGACTTCTTCTCTCATGCTATCTCCCATAGCTTGAAGGCCCTCCAATGACTCCATTTAAATGCTCCAAAAGCTTCATCCTCCATGAATCTGCTTCCAACACAAATCCTTGGAGAAGTTTGAGTAGTTGGGTCATTTGTACCACTTAGGATCATATCAAGGTGAGACCTAGCGATGATGCTTGATTCATAATATAATCGGAGGTTACCGACCTTACGTCACTCCGATATGATTGTAGCTTTAATTGGGCTCTCATGCATGCTTATTTTTATATATGATTACACCGTGCCTAGTTGGCCGGGCAAACACCACTACAATGGGCATAGTGGGCGGCTATGATGATGATTACACCGTGCCTAGTTGATCGGGCAGTCACCACCAGTGGGCGGCGTGAGATGATTACTGATACGAGTCGATTTGTGGATGAAACCAAATCAACTCAAAATGCGAAAATTAAGGATAGAAAGAAAGGGGATGAGGAATAGAGATAAATACTTGACCCGAATGATAGAACTCTATAGACAAACCTAGGTATACAAAACCTAAATCCTTCTAATATGAACTCGAATCCACAAGAACCAAAGCAATATGAATCAAGGCAAGAAGTTCACTTGAAATCCATAAATGAACAATCGTCATGAATTCATTGGAAATACAAGGTTCACAAACCAATAATGGAATCCACCATCATATTGACTAAAATAGCCCTAGATTCTACCTAACAATCTATCACTCAAAAGATGAGTATCTATCAAATATTCATAATCAAAAACTAAGTAATGAAATTCAAGACAAGCCATTTACACAAGATGAGTAAAAAAGACTAATAGGAAATTACAATGCTACCCTTAATGAAGTAAGGGCCTTGTTTGTCTAGTCTTCTTAGTGTAGTCTTTAATTCAAGAATTGGCCATCAATGGCCAAACACGCCCCTCCTTGCATAGATGACCCTCTAATCAACCTTGCATGCATGGCCTTCTTGCAAGCATAACCTGTTACATCCCGTACTTTTGTACATTGGATTTGTCGTAAGTTAATCGACATAAGTTCAAGGACAAGGTTAATTATTAAGGCTATAAGTATTTATCTGATGCTTAACAAGTGATAAGTAAGTGTCGTGAAGGTCAGAGGTTAAACAAATCAAATAGTATAAGCTTCATCAATCTTATACCCGTACCTTCAGGCTATGGTTCGAACCGCTCGCACCGGAGAATTTTGGTCATATTTCGGTATGCAAAATAAAGAGATTGGTGTATAAAAGAATGAGGTCCCGTGAGGCGCTCAACGGACCTTTTAACCCTTTAAAAACCTTTTTGAGCTTTGGATTGATCCAAAAACAACTTTTTTGTGCAACCTAGTGTATATTCATAGAAGTTATTAGATGGAGCTCTTTAATTTTTTACCTAGAAGATTTTAATTACTCTATTCCAAATCACGCGAGTAGCCATGAGACATTACTAAGAGACATCCCCGGTATAAATGATTTAGGACTTAAAATTGTGATGACGGTGATTGGAAATTATATTTTTAGGTATGCATAAAGAGGCTATGGACTAGTGTTATACCACATGATTATGATAGTGAGTGTATAAAGTGTGTTAAAAGTGAAAAAAAGGGGGGCATTTTACGTGAAAAGTTCAGTGCATTTGATGATGGACACAAGGTTATTAATTAATGTTTGAGAGGGGTACTAAAGGTGTTTATTAACTATCATTTTAAGCTATCTTCAAATGCTATTATATGTATTTGTTGTACTAAGGTTACTGCCACGTGTAAATAAGGGGACAAAACACTTGTGCTTTGTAAAAGGGTTTAAATACAGCACATGGTATATTTTATCGTTACATTTAGCTCGACATCAAATTAAGGTTTCATTGGTACTATAAGAAGGACAAGTGGGTCTACTCTAAAGAAAAAGAAATATTAGCTAAAGTGATAAGCATGGAGAAAGGGTCATTCGGTGGTGTTTTCTTAAATAAATAAATGACTGCTTTGTTGATTTTCCATGCCAAAAATGTGTCCAGCAATGTTGGTGCAATCTCTTCTTATGTAAAGTGTGAACAGGGGTTGAAATAGAGACATGAAGATGATAACGCGAGCTGAAATTTTCAGTAGCTCTAGAGCCATGTATGAAGATAGTGTAAGTAAGGATTAAGGTAAGACTCTTCGTCCTTTATATGTATTTTTGTCAGCTAAGTTGTAGTTGAGTTGTATGAATAAGAAGTTGCGGGATGATAGCGGAAAATCTTATTTTGATGTTATTGTTGGCTTATAGGCTGTTTGCTGGCTGTTTTGGAACTTATTATTGTCGTGTTGTTGAGATAGTTTCCTTGTATATGGAAAGTAGTATATGTTATTATTGTGATGTGTCGATGGACTTCATGAATTTGGAGGAAGGAAGTGTATAAAGATATCATATACAAGTGTATATTGGACGGGTTCTTGTATATCTTTGTGTTTTTGGGAATTTGAGTTTAAGGAAGATTTGAAAAGGTTGTGGTTGCATTTGTTAGTTTTGTTGGTTGTATTGTTATGGTCGTGAAATAGGGGAAATGTTGTTCGTTTCATTTTAGAACCGAATTATTTCTTGATACACGGGGTATACGAGTGTCGCCTAAGTTTATACATGTATACCTTTGTTATAGGGTTGGCCTAATAGTTACGGCGAGTTCGTTGTTGAATCGTATGGAAGATTCTAGGTATGTTAAGGCTATTCCCTTTTCTTCTTTAGGCATGGTCTATATGAAACAAACGGACGATGAACGTATAAACTTCAAAGAAGCTTCTATTCTTAAATACTCGAACGGCTAATGTTCTTGATTTCCAGAAGCTATTTCATTATGTCCGGATACGTGTCTATGATTCTTGAAGTCCTATTTTGATATTATAATTCACAGTGACATTCGAGGGTATTATGCTTCCAGGTTAATACATAATAAGAAAGATTGTGACTGTGGGGCTATTGTTATGAATGAATGATTACGAGTTTATCTCTGCAGTATGTTCATGTTGCACTCATCTTACATTCATATTGCATTTACATTGCATCATGCATACCGAGTCCCTCACTAGAGGGCCGGGTACGGTGTATATGATTATTTCACCGAGTCCCTCACTAGAGGGCGGGCTACGGTATATATATGATTATTTTCTCGAGTCCCTCACTAGAGGGCCGGCTACGGTATGTATATGCATCTTATTCACACCGAGTCCTGGTACAGGCTGGGTATGGTATACAGATTACAGTTGCATGATTCATCCACCGAGTTCTGGGCCGGACTGTGTACGTCATGATGCATGCATACATAGATACATACATACATACATTCATACATATACATTGTGGTCTATAAGGGCCGATGCATGTATTCACAGATTGATCTAAAAGGGCCTATACATTGATTAAATGAGTTTATATGAAAACATGCATAGTCATTGCCTTTGAGTTATTCTGTTGTTATGTTGGTTTTGTGTATATACATATAGATGATGATTCATTGTCAGGTTTTAGGTTTCAGGTACAGGACTGAGTAGGTTGTTTCTGATTATTCTATTTGAGTTGATACTCCTTTATATACATTCAGCTACCCCTCATCTCTTGAGTTGACATTTATATTCAGATTATTTCAGTCCTGCCTTACATACTCGGTACATTGTTCGTACTGACGTCCCTTTGCCTGGGGGCGCTGCGTTCATGTCGCACAGTCCCAGAGTGTTTTGCAGGTATACGTGTTCAGCTAGGATGTCGATTATCAGCTAGGATTGGTAACTCTACTTCTTCCTGGAGTAGTGCCGAGTCATTACGATTATTATATGATAGTATGGGTACGTCGGGGCCCTGTCCCGGCTTATATGATTCAGTTATTCATTCTTAGAGACTTTGCAGATAGTGTCATGTAATTAGTACGTTGATCTGGTGTTGAGTAAATCGACTATGTAGGTCGACATGTTAGTTTGATTTAGTTTACTATGTTAGTTTGATTTAGTTTACTTCAGAAAAATTGACTATCATTATAGGTTTATGTGATTGCGAGCAAGAGTAGTATATTATATTCCCAAGCCTATATGTATGTATAGGTTGTTATGCGAATGCCAGAGGGTTCGCTCAGCTTTACGTAATAGTTGGGTGCCCATTATACCCTAGTAGAGTTGGGGTGTGACAAAGTGGTATCAGAGCAGTTCGTCCTAGGGGTTGTCTGCAAAGTCATGTCTAGCAGAGTCATGTTTATAGTGTGTTGCGCGCCACATTTATAAACAGGAGGCTACCGGTCATTTAGGACGGTTACTCTTCTTTTATATCTAAGATCGTGCGATAGAGTCAAGCCATAGGAAATGAGATTCCTTATACTAACCCTTTATTTCAGTAGAAGAACGGTATCGGCAGAAGAAAGTGAGTGATGATATTGGAAGTTACAGAGGTAAGTCAGTGTAAGCACAACAGAGGAATTGATTAAATGTATCTCTTGATGATAAGTTCAGTTATAAGTTTGTGAACTAAACAAATTGAATGAATCAGTACAAAGGTAAGTAACGGTACGAAAGATGTATGTCGGGTAAGAAAAGAATATTAAGGTATGCTTGAAATGTAAATCTGAAGAATGAAAAGGAAAGTAAATAGCAAGGTATAATAGGGCAGATCGCTAAAGGATCAGGTACATCTCGAGGTGTGATATATGAGGTAAGTTTTGACATCTTTGTACTTTTACTTGAAATTGGGAGCCCTGTGTGGCTAAGGTATGTCGTATATATATTGGCCCTGTGAGGCATTGTTGGTATTTGATTCGTGCAGTTTTGGGATTGTTATATTTATAAAGGAAACTTTGCCAAAATTTCCCGAGAATCTAAGAGAAATTGTGAAAACCTTTAAGTAGGATTATGATGAGGGAAAAGAAAGGGCCTAGTAGTGAGTGAATAGAGATGAAGTTAGTAGTCAATTGCGGGATAAATGTAGCAAGTATGTATTAAGCTGGAGGGAACGATAATTAGGATAGGATAGAATGAGAAACATGCGAAGGGAAAAAGATGTGCTTGAGGTAGGAAGAAGTTTTATGTGCCAAGGCGAATTAAAGAGATAAACATTCCAGAAATAGTTCACAAGTCAAAAGGATTTGACTAGCCCTTTTATGTTTTTGGAAGATTGAGTTATGAAATGAACTTGATATATATGTATAGGCCTATGCATGTAATACCGATTCAGATTATTAAGTTAGATTTCACCCGATGATTATAGCGGGGAAACTTTTAAGTCACTATGAGCCAGCCCTATTGACCTTAGCGATACCTCGAGATAATAGATCGAAAGGGATATGTTTACTAAAGCTCCTTGCCTGGTAATTGGTCAATCTTATGACTACAGTTACATTCTGTGCTACAGTTCAGGTTATTTATCCTGGAACTTACCCGAATGATTACACAATAGGAGTTTGTTATTACTGATATGAAGGAAAGTGAGCGGTGCAGAAAGGAAGAGATTCAGCCTAAGATAATGAAAAATGAGATAAGATTGATCAATGAAACAAAAGAACGGTAAGTGATGAATGTCTAGTATGTGTGATGTGTGTGATAAGAAAAAGAAAAACATGTTAGACGTAGAGAAGAAAACATAGAAGTGAGGTAAATAAAAGGAATGTCTACTAGAGCAGTAACCCGATTAATGGAGTACGAGAGAGAATTAAACTTTGTGGATATATCAGTACTAAGTGAGAATGTTAATAGATGATGTGAAATGATTGGGGTTTCAGATCGTATTATAGGTAATGTATGACTAATTAGATTATGACGAAGGATATGGGATTATTTGTTGAGTAAAGTATCTTATGCATAAAGAGTGACTTCATGCAAAACATCTCTCCAAAGGATTCCAAAGGGACCATATATTACCCTGTTATCAATATATTGAGATAGCAGAGGACAATGCTCCTATGACAGTATGAACTGACCGGAGAAGAGTATGGAATGATTGACGCTGAGCCTTAAGTTACAGTTTTACTAAAGTGAAGTTAATGGTTTTCTAGAATATACTTATGACTATTGTACTATAAACGAAATTATTTGAGCAAAAGGATGAGAAGCGATACAAAAGAAGAAACAAGGTCGGATTGCGAATGATCGGTGGACTGACTTTATATGTATGTCAAGACAGTAACAAATGTAATTGCATCCCTGGTGAGTTATACGGCAATGTCACAAGGAAAGATTATTGAGAAAAGGCAAGTCAAGAGATGGTAAGTTTGTGGACGATACGATACAGGGAACGTAGATTGGTTGCAAGCTATATCGATAAACATGACTAATACGTAAGACGACCTACGGGTCTTAATAGGATCGTGGAATGAAGCATTAGAATAAAGGCAATTCCCATATGGTTTAATGGTTGTAGTAACCAGACGACAATCAAAGGGCAATCAAAGAATTAATCTTCGACATTTTGAGGCAATATGGCAAGGGAGACGCAAGGATGAGATAATACTAAATATGGGCCGTAGAACGGAAAAAGGGCGGAAAGTCCAACATGGTAGTTATGAAACAATAAGGTAGATTATGAGACAGAGTTAAAGGATGGGCGTATGAAAAAAAAGGGGTATTAACCTTAAGATGATGATAGGTGCGGTACAGAGAAGATTACCTACATCGGTGTTGATTCAATATGGGGATACAGGTAGTTACCGTAAAGGGTACTCTTATAAGGCCTATTGTGGGACATGGTTAGCATAGAATTTAAAACCCCTTAAGATGATAAATCATGTGAATATTATGGCTTCTATTCAGGCGTAAGATAAAGGAGAATAAGACGGTACCTCACAAACAAAGGGCTTATATGAATGATTTCGTAATGGGGATATAGAGGCAATGATTATAAAGATTAAGATAAGGGGGAGAAGTAAATGATAAGAACAAAAGGTATCTCGAATAATTAAGTATGAACAAAGATTGATTAGTTTATGTATCGCGAAGGGCCATACCAAAAGAGCGACTTACGTATATCTTTTGAAAGGACATTCGCGAGGTGTCAAGGGAATGGTTAACGAAGATAGTATTATAGACCTCAACAAATTCACAACGAGAATGGATTTCAATAATGACTCGCAAGGAATGTATAGCACTAGACGAGCTTGACAAAAAAGTACCAGGAGATATAGCGGCGCAAGTAGTAAGAAAAAGAAGAGGTAAGTGTTGAATAAGTAACTTAGCAGAAGACAAATATTGAGGTCATAAGAGAGTATACACCGTAAGGTTAAACACATATCTCGAGAAACGAGTTGGAGACTCCAACAAGATTATTGAAAGGGTTAAGTTAGATTTCTGGGGTAACAAAAAATAGTATCGGCTACCAAACAAAGATAATCGATTAGGAATTAGGCACTCGGAGGATTTCAATAATAAGTTGACATTGAGAGAATTACAGAGGCTGCATTCGAGCTAACGTCGTGTAAATCACAAGAGACTCGTCTAACGAGAAAGAGTCAGTAACTATCTTACACCGACAAATCAGGTGTGATCACTGTAACAATAATACAAAAGTACAAGGATACCGTAGGATTGTAGTTTAGTCATATACCCTCGTCTTATGACTAGATGGTACTCGAGTTCAGAAATTCGGTACAAGCCAGTAGATCTTGAGGAGAGCTATTATTGCGGTCAAGTGAAACCAAGTGTTGCTATTTATGGATATTAGCCCTGAGTGACATGTATAGTGTGTTTTCTGGCTGTGTACAGGTTCGATTTTAATTAAGTTACAACAGAGACTTTGGCAAATTTTTCGCAAGTCTCTAAGAGTTAACATTCGAGGATGAATGTTTCTAAAGGAGGGAAGGATGTTACATCCCGTACTTTTGTACATTGGATTTGTCGGAAGTTAATCGACATAAGTTTAAGGAAAAGGTTAATTTTTGAGGTTATAAGTATTTATCTGATGCTTAACAAGTGATCAGTAAGTGTCGTGAAGGTGAGAGGTTAAACAAATCGAATAGTATAAGTTTCATCAATATTATACCCGTACCTTCGGGCTATGGTTCGAACCGCTCGCACCGGAGAATTTTGGTCATATTCCAGTATGCAAATAAAGAAATAGGTGTATAAAAGAATGAGGTCCCCAAATGATTTAGGACATAAAATTGTGATGACGGTGATTGGAAATTATATTTTTAGGTATGCATAAAGAGGCTATGGGCTAGTATTACACCACATGATAATGAGTGTATAAAGTGTGTTAAAAGTGACAAAAAGGGGGGCATTTTACGTGAAAAGTTTAGTGCATTTGATGATGGACACAAGGTTATTAATTAATGTTTGAGAGGGGTACAAAAAGTGTTTATTAACTATCATTTTAAGCTATCATCAAATGCTATTATATGTATTTGTTGTACTAAGGTTACTGCCACGTGTAAACAAGGGGACAAAACACTTGTGCTTTGTAAAAGGGTTTAAATACAGCACATGGTATATTTTATCGTTACATTGAGCTAGACATCAAATTAAGGTTTCATTGGTACTATAAGAAGGACAAGTGGGTCTACCCTAAAGAAAAAGAAATATTAGCTAAAGTGATAAGCACGGAGAAAGGGTCATTCGGTGGTGTTTTCTTAAATAAATAAATGTTTGCTTTGTTGATTTTCCATGCCAAAAATGTGTCCAGCAATGTTGGTGCAATCTCTTCTTATGTAAAGTGTGAACAGGGGTTGAAATGGAGACTTGAAGATGATAACGCGAGCTGAAATGTTCAGTAGCTCTAGAGCCATGTATGAAGATTGTGTAAGTAAGGATTAAGGTAAGGCTCTTCGTCCTTTAGATGTATTTTTGTCAGCTAAGTTGTAGTTGAGTTGTATGAATAAGAAGTTGCGGGAAATCCTATTTTGATGTTGTTGTTGGCTTATGGGTCTTTTAGTCGTTTGTTTTGGAACTTATTATTGTCGTCTTTGTTGAGATAGTTTCCTTATATATGGAAAGTAGTTGATGTTAGTATTGTGATGTGTCGATGGACTTCATGAACTTGGAGGAAGGAAGTGTATAAAGATATCGTATACGAGTGTATATTGGACGGGTTCTTGTATATCTTTGTGTTTTTGGGAATTTGAGTTTAAGGAAGATTTGAAAAGGTTGTGGTTATGTGTGCTTGTTAGTTTTGTTGGTTGTATTGTGATGGTCGTGAAATAGGGGAAATGTTGTTCGTTTCATTTTAGAACCGAATTATTTCTTGATACAAGGGGTATACGAGTGTCGCCTAAGTTTATACATGTATACCTTTGTTATAGGGTTGGCCTAATAGTTACGGCGAGTTCGTTGTTGGATCGTATGGAAGATTCGAGGTATGTTAAGGCTATTCCCTTTTCTTCTTTTGGCATGGTCTATATGAAACAAATGGACGACGAACGTATAAACTTCAAAGAAGCTTCTATTCTTAAATACTAGAACGGCTAATGTTCTTGATTTCCAGAAGCTATTTCATTTTGTCCGGATACGTGTCTATGATTCCTGAAGTCCTATTTTGATATTATAATTCATAGTGACATTCGAGGGTATTATGCTTCCAGGTTAATACACAATAAGAAAGATTGTGACTGTGGGGCTATTGTTATGAATGAATGATTACGAGTTTATCTCTGCAGTATGTTCATGTTGCACTCATCTTACATTCATATTGCATTTACATTGCATCATGCATACCGAGTCCCTCACTAGAGGGCCGGGTAAATGTATATGATTATTTCACCGAGTCCCTCACTAGAGAGCCGGGTACGGTATATATATGATTATTTCACCGAGTCCCACACTAGAGGGCCGGGTATGGTATGTATATGTATCTTATTCATACCGAGTCCTGATACAGGCCGGGTACGGTATACGGATTACAGTTACATGATTCATCCACCGAGTTCTGGGCAGGACCGGGTACGTCATGATGCATGCATACATATATACATACATACATACATTCATACATATACATTGTGGTCTATAAGGGCCTATGCATATATTCACAGATTGATCGAAAAGGGCCTATACATTGATTAAATGAGTTTATATGAAAACATGCATAGTCATTGCCTTTGAGTTATTCTGTTGTTATGTTGGTTTTATGTATATACATATAGATGATGATTCATTGTCGTTTTGTGTTTCGGTAACGGGTGATTCCGAGTCCGTTTTTTTCGATTATCCTATTTGAGTTGATACTCCTTTATATACGTTCCTACTCCCTCATCTCTCGAGTTGACATTTATATTCAGATTATTTCGATCTCGCCTTACATACTCGGTACATTGTTCGTACTGACGTCCCTTTGCCTGGGGGCATTATGTTCATGCCGCACAGTCCCAGAGTGTTTTGCAGGTATAAGTGTTCAGCTAGGATGTCGATTATCAGCTGGGGATGTCGATTCCACTTCTTCCTGGAGCAGTGCCGAGTCATTACGATTATTATATGATAGTATGGGTACGTCGGGGCCCTATCCCGGTTTATATGATTCAGTTATTCATTCTTAGAGACTTTGCAGATAGTGTCCTGTAATTAGTACGTTGATCTGGTGTTGAGTAAATCAACTATGTAGGTCGGCATGTTAGTTTGATTTAGTTGACTTCAGAAAAATTGACTATCATTATAGGTTTATGAGATTGCGAGCAAGAGTAGTATATTATATTCCCAAGCATATATGTATGTACAGGTTGTTATGTGAATGCTAGAGGGTTCGCTTAGCTCTACGTAAGAGTTGGGTGCCCATCATACCCTAGTAGAGTTGGGGTGTGACATAACCTTTCTTGCACAAATAGCCAAATCCCGATCTTGTCCAAGTTAGCAAGTGTAGCCAATTTGCAGAAATGTCCCTATTTGCATGTTTGGCCACTTTGCGTATTTGGTCCGCTTTCTAGTATCTTCTTCTTCAACCAACTCCCAAGCCACCTCCCATACATCATGGGCCTCATTGTGGGGCTTGTATGGGCCTCCAAAGGCCTTCAACTCCATCCTTGTCATCCATGCCGCTTGTAGAGCTTGAAGTTCCAGATCTAGGCCTTGGATGTAAGTTTTTAAATGAGGTGTGCGAAGTTGGATCATATCATCCTCCCCTTCTTCAAAACAATTTGTCCTCGAATTCGGACATAGCAAAATCCAAGTGAAGACATACGAAAAGATACTTCTCAAAGATTGAGGGTTACCACACAAAACCATAATCACATATTCATGCCAAGGATGAACAAGTTTGTGGTATAATTGCACACCAATGACTATCATGGATAACAATCGAACACATGAGGTATCAAGAAGTTGATTCCTCCAAGGTTCATGAC
>NW_026727337.1:0-33497 GCF_029784015.1 Lycium ferocissimum
GAAAATCTATCCATCCTGGGGGAGCAATTTTTCTTCCTCACGCACAACAAGGCCCCCAAAAATCCGCTATGCCTTATAAAGCCTTTCTCGAGAAAATTTAAATGGTTTTGAACTCCTTAAAGCGGAGCCATTCTAAAAGGAGGAATCGAATTTCCGAACGGGAGACATCAATAGTCAATCCCCCATTTGGGGAATCCTGCTTGGGGAACTCACAAACCCCTGGAAAAAATTTTGGGGTTCGGCTCTGATTCTAACTCGGGCAACATGATAAATACATCCCTTAGTAATCTTTTCCTTCACCTTGAGATAGTAAATAACCTACCTCTCAGCATTTTTGCATTATCCTTCCACACTAGAATTGGTCCCCCTGAAAATGAAATCTGACAATCTTTGTCCAATACTCGACATTAGCATAGCAAGACACTAACCAATTTATACCCATAATGTCATCAAAATCGCCCATCCAAATTTTTAAAAAGGTCCAAAATGGGGCTACAAATCACTACCATAAAAATGGAGAAATTTGGTGGAATAGGAAAAAAAAAAAAAAAAAAGAGAAAAGGAAATAAGAGCACATGATCAGCCATGTGCCATTTATATATGTATATATATGTGGGTGTGGTGGTCAAGAAGACCACACCTCATCATTTTAATTCAAGAAAGTTCAAGAAAAATTGAGAAAAAAGAAGAAGGAGAGAATCAGCCAAGGGGCTGGCCGAAACCAGCCCCTCCCTTATGATCATGAAGAATTATTTTCTTCTTCTTTTCTTACTAATTAGGAGGCCCTCGTCGACATGGAGTAATTGTTGGGACAAGAAATCCATTCGTTGTTGCACTTTGGAGCTCTAGCCGAGAAAGGTGGTGATGAAGACAAGTGAAAGAAGGTAAGGTTCTATTCCTCTTTACATGTTGTATGCGTGTTTGGACGTGATATAATGCATGGAAATGAATGAAAAACATGAAACTATGGATGTTGAAGTTGAGCCATGAAAGTTGTGTTATGGCCGTGTGTGTGTGTGTATATATGTCTAGGGGTGACGAATTAATTCTAATTAACATGATGAATGTTGTAGTGTGTTGAAATGAATAAAATTCATGAAGTTGTGTGGGAATGGTGTGGTGGCCGAATGGTGGTGGTTTATGTGGAAGAAATGGGCAAATTTTATTTAGTAGTTTACTTGTCGTTGTTGTGAATCTTATGATGTAAAATGAATGATTGATGATTCAAATTGGAGGTAAGAGTGTTGTGGGCTGATTTGGATTATAATGAGGTTGTAATATGATTTCTTGTATTGATGAAAATGATAATGCTAGCGTATGGAATTGTCGATATAGTTGATGAATTTGGAAAAAGAAGATGCGTTGTTGATGTCCTAATGTAGTTGAAGGAATTCGGGTGAAGTAGTATATGGTTTAGGTTGTCTTGAAAATTGTATATATTGATTGGAGTGTTCTTAAATCGTGTTTGAAAGGCCTCGGAATAATATCGGACGAACGATCAATAATGTGAGTTTGAATGTACGTAGTTTATTTGAAGGTGAATGAAATGTTATTGAATTAAATTGAATATGTTTGGAGATGCTATTGTTGGTTTGTTGTTGATATTGTGGCCGAGTTCCATTCTCGGGTTGTTGTTGTTAAATTGGGCCGAGCCATATTCTCGGGACGGTGTATTTACAGGGGAAATGCTGCCGAAATTTCGGCAGACAAAGCGTTGCTTTAAAGAATCAACTCATAAAAGCTTCTAACCAAGGTTTGGTAAATGCGACCATTTGTAGATTTTGGCGGATTTGGAGCTTGAATTTGGAGGAGCGTAAGAAGCGGAAAAAGGTATGTAAGGCTTCACTTTCTTTCTTTGGCATGTCTTAGATATACTAGGCTTGAAAACGTGTCTCGGGGACTTCCCTAACTCTAGAAATCCGAGGTTGAAAAATAGTTACTATTCATTCAGTGGCATTGAACCAAAAGTGCTTAAATAGTGAAAGAAAGGTCGAAACACCCTAGGACTTGCAAGAATACGACCCGATCACCCTAAGACTTCCACAAGCAGCATCATGAAATATATTATACGTAAATTGTGTATGCCGCCTCATTTGACTCGAGACGGGCCCACTAGTCCCTAATTTCCTCCTATGGCTCCCTTCGGTTTATTTCAATATTATGATTAAAGGAAACTTTTGGATATTATCCCGGCTATTAAATAAAAGTTGTTTTAACTAAACCCTTGACCCCAATGCATGATTTTCTTTTCTAAAAGCTTACAAATGTTTTCTAAAATATTCTTTTTCTTCAAAAAAAAACCCAGTTTTACAATATTGAAAATCCTAATGACTAAAACAATGACTATGATTCTACGATGTCTATGATCCTATGAATACTATGATCCCATGATGACTATGATCCTATGAATACTATGGTCCTATGATGCCTATGATTCTATGGTGGCTATGGTTCTACGATGACTATGATTCTATAATGCTATGATGCCTATGATTCTATGATAACTATGATTCTATGATATGATATGCTATGTCTATGACCCGATATGCTATGACATGTTCTACGTTGATAGTCTCGCCTTATGATTATCGTTCCTTCAAGGTGAGACAAAGCGACCATGATTACTTCATAATGCGATCGGAGGTTTCCGACCTTACGTCACTCCGATAAGTACATGATTTCCTTGGGCTCTCTTGCATGCTAAATATGAACATGGGTTGGGGGGATGGGATACTATGTATACTTGGGGATTGGGAAGGAACTATGCTTCATTGCCACCTGGTCAGCTGGCTTATCATCCCGGACGCGGGATGCCCGGACGCGGGATTTATGGCTGAGCTGGAGTATTCCGGCGCTATGTGGGCGAGCCGCCTCGTGCGGTGCTATGACCTGATATGACCAAGTAAGCGTGCAAGGCATCCGCCCCCAGGGGCACTCATACGCACAGGTTACTCTGTTATCCTATGATATGTTCTATGTTCTCCAGGCAGTATATGACTCCTATGTACAGGATACAGCTTGACATGACATGTTCTATGTTTCTATGCAGTTATTGCTCATGCATACATTTTTTTACTATGTTACTATTCATGCCTTACATACTCAGTACATTGTTCGTACTGACCCCTCTTCTTCGGGGGCTGCGTTTCATGCCACGCAGGTACACCCAGACGACGCAAAGCTAGCATAGAAGATGTTTCAGCGAAGTTGGCGAACTCCGTTTGCTCTGGAGTGTAGCCGAGTCAGCGCACACGTGCTATGATATCTGATTACAGTTAGAGACTTTGCAGACAGAGTCGTGGGTCTAAGGTGTCAGCTTTAATAAGAGTTTCACCGGTTGACATGTTTTATCATACAGAGCCCTCATGTTTACAAACTGTATTTACTGTGAGAAATGACGAAAAGATTTTCAAAAAAAATCACTATGTATTTTACTTCATTTTGTCTTAAGAATCCAAAGAGTTCATATGGGTAATAAGAGTTAGCGGGTTCGCTCGGCTCCGTACACGGGGTCGGGTGCCCATCACACCCTAGTTAAATCGGGGTGTGACAAAGTGGTATCAGAGCCAGGTCGGTCCAAGGGTTGTCTGCAAAGTCGTGTCCGGTAGAGTCCTATTTATGGGTGTGAAGCCGGCCACATTTATAAACAGGAGGCTGCGGGGCATCTAGGAATGGTTGACCTTCTTTCTGTCCTATGATCGTGCGATAGAGCCAAGTCCTAGGAAATGGAATCCCCTATGCAAGCCTTACCTACGACGAAAGAAAGTGAGAAGTGATATGGAAAGTTACAAGGACAAGTATTGATGTTCTGTTCTGCCACCCGAAGCTGGGGGCTCGGTATGGCTGAGAAGAGTCGTATACATATGTAAGCCTGCAAGGTATTGCTAATAACTGCTGTGTGCGGATCTGAATGGTGAAGATAATAAAGAAGGCCCTACCAGAATGGGCATGTCTAGGAGGAAGAAGCGTGAAAAGGAAATACGATAAACAGATAATAAACGAGATGCGATGTTTCAAGAAGGGTTATGGATTTGGCACGACGACGAAGGTGTGATCACTACCTCGGGAACCTGAAGGCCCAGGATAAGAAGTGGTTATGCACACAAGTGAAAGGTGAACATTCGGAACTGAAAAGGGCAAAATAGTAATTTCAAAGAAAGGACGTGTTATGAAAATATTCCAGAATCGGTAAGACTTCGACTTGCCCCAGGATATGTAATAAAGGTTATACGAGGAAGCGGACGCGATTATATCAGCGTTAAGACACCAGATTCTACCAGAGTTTTGAGGTTAAGCGTGCTCAGGTGGGGGCGATTCTAGGATGGGTGACCCCCTGGGAAGTATGCGAGAAATCCGATATATTCAGACCTAAGAGACCAGTGAGAAGTTAGAGTAGTCTAAGAAAAACTAGAGCATATGGAATGGTTGGAGACCATAGGAAGACGCATAGGACGAGGCAGACATGCTCGGTGAAGAGACGGAAAGTGTGTCACAGCCCTAAAACTAGGATAGGCTTGAACAGCGTTTGGACGTATTTTGTGGGCTAGTTGGTAGTAATTATATATATGAATGTATGAAGGTGTAGGATGTTCCGAATATGATTATATCGGTGGATATGTGAATCCCAGCAACCGAAGTTACGGTACAAAAGGCATTAATCGAGTAAGGGTACCGAAGTTCGAGTGACAGCAAGAGTCGATGGTACAAGTGTTGCAAAGTAAGCTGTTATTATTCCACTGTAGATTGAGATTGGGAATGAGGATATGAGACGAAGTATAAATGGATAATGGTATAGGTGCGCCCCAAAAGGGGGGAAGCAGGTGAGAGAAATGTAAGGATGAGATGAAGACAGTTGATACGATAGTGTGCTTAATATGAACGCTTGAGCTACTGAGGAGACCTTTTACTAAAGTGAATTAGTGAGGTCGGGGAAACCGACAATGAGCGGATAGAAGTCCGGATAATGTTTAAGGCAATATGAGAAGTTCGCACAAACTTTGAGTAGTGCGACGCCAGAAAATGGACGCATGTAAAGAGAAAGAGTATGACAAACAGAACGGTATTGGATAGCTTAAGAACTAGTACGAAGAATGGAAAATAACTTTGAAAAGGGAGTCCCCCGAGGTGTTTATGAGATCCCGTATGACTAGTTGAACATTCGAGGACGAATGTTCCAAAGGGGGGAAGGATGTTACACCTCGTGTTTTGTACATTTGAATATCCGAGTCGATGACGAGAAGTTAAGGGCAAGGCCATTTTCCGGTTTTGTTTTAGTGCGCAAGTCGCTTATAAATGTTATTGTCATGGAAATTTAAGGGCAAACTTGGAATTGGAAATTTGAATGCATGACTTGTGGAAAAAAAAAAATTCAAAGTGGACTATGGCCCACATGATGCAAACACATGTGATTAAAAAGATGACAAAGGGAGCAAAATTCATCTTTTGTGACTTGAGGAAAAATCTAGAAAAATGGAGAAATTTGGTGGAATAGGAAAAAAAAAAAAAAAAGAAAAGGAAATAAGAGCACATGATCAGCCATGTGCCATTTATATATGTATATATATGTGGGTGTGGTGGTCAAGAAGACCACACCTCATCATTTTAATTCAAGAAAGTTCAAGAAAAATTGAGAAAAAAGAAGAAGGAGAGAATCAGCCAAGGGGCTGGCCGAAACCAGCCCCTCCCTTATGATCATGAAGAATTATTTTCTTCTTCTTTTCTTACTAATTAGGAGGCCCTCGTCGACATGGAGTAATTGTTGGGACAAGAAATCCATTCGTTGTTGCACTTTGGAGCTCTAGCCGAGAAAGGTGGTGATGAAGACAAGTGAAAGAAGGTAAGGTTCTATTCCTCTTTACATGTTGTATGCGTGTTTGGACGTGATATAATGCATGGAAATGAATGAAAAACATGAAACTATGGATGTTGAAGTTGAGCCATGAAAGTTGTGTTATGGCCGTGTGTGTGTGTTATATGTCTAGGGGTGACGAATTAATTCTAATTAACATGATGAATGTTGTAGTGTGTTGAAATGAATAAAATTCATGAAGTTGTGTGGGAATGGTGTGGTGGCCGAATGGTGGTGGTTTATGTGGAAGAAATGGGCAAATTTTATTTAGTAGTTTACTTGTCGTTGTTGTGAATCTTATGATGTAAAATGAATGATTGATGATTCAAATTGGAGGTAAGAGTGTTGTGGGCTGATTTGGATTATAATGAGGTTGTAATATGATTTCTTGTATTGATGAAAATGATAATGCTAGCGTATGGAATTGTCGATATAGTTGATGAATTTGGAAAAAGAAGATGCGTTGTTGATGTCCTAATGTAGTTGAAGGAATTCGGGTGAAGTAGTATATGGTTTAGGTTGTCTTGAAAATTGTATATATTGATTGGAGTGTTCTTAAATCGTGTTTGAAAGGCCTCGGAATAATATCGGACGAACGATCAATAATGTGAGTTTGAATGTACGTAGTTTATTTGAAGGTGAATGAAATGTTATTGAATTAAATTGAATATGTTTGGAGATGCTATTGTTGGTTTGTTGTTGTTAAATTGGGCCGAGCCATATTCTCGGGACGGTGTATTTACAGGGGAAATGCTGCCGAAATTTCGGCAGACAAAGCGTTGCTTTAAAGAATCAACTCATAAAAGCTTCTAACCAAGGTTTGGTAAATGCGACCATTTGTAGATTTTTGGCGGATTTGGAGCTTGAATTTGGAGGAGCGTAAGAAGCGGAAAAAGGTATGTAAGGCTTCACTTTCTTTCTTTGGCATGTCTTAGATATAATAGGCTTGAAAACGTGTCTCGGGGACTTCCCTAACTCTAGAAATCCGAGGTTGAAAAATAGTTACTATTCATTCGGTAAAATTGAATCAAATGTGCTTAAATAGTGAAAGAAAGGATCTAAACACCCTAGGACTTGCAAGAATAAGACCCGATCACCCTAAGACTTCACAAGCATGCATCATGAAATATATTATACGTAAATTGTGTATGCCGCCTCATTTGACTCGAGACGGGCCCACTAGTCCCTAATTTCCTCCTATGGCTCCTATTGGGCTTATTTCAATATTATGATTAAAGAAAACTTTTGGATATTATTCCGACTATTAAATAAAAGTTGTTTTAACTAAACCCTTGACCCCAATGCATGATTTTCTTTTCTAAAAGCTTACAAATGTTTTTCCAAAATATTCTTTTTCTTTAAAAAAAAAATTTTTTTCTTTACAATATTGAAAATCCAAAATATAATGACTAAAAAACAAGTTTTACAATATTGCCAATTCTTATGATGACTATGATCCTATGATACTATGATCATGATGACTATGATCCTATGAATACTATGGTCCTATGATGCCTATGATGGCTATGACTCTATGATGGCTATGATTCTATGATGACTATGATTCTATGATTCTATGATGACTATGGACTATGATTCTATGATGACTATGATTCTATGATATGATATGCTATGTCTATGACCCGATATGCTATGACATGTTCTACGTTGATAGTCTCGCCTTATGATTATCGTTCCTTCAAGGTGAGACAAAGCGACCATGATTACTTCATAATGCGATCGGAGGTTTCCGACCTTACGTCACTCCGATAAGTACATGATTTCCTTGGGCTCTCTTGCATGCTAAATATGAACATGGGTTGGGGGGATGGGATACTATGTATACTTGGGGATTGGGAAGGAACTATGTATCATTGCCACCTGGTCAGCTGGCTTATCATCCCGGACGCGGGATGCCCGGACGCGGGATTTATGGCTGAGCTGGAGTATTCCGGCGCTATGTGGGCGAGCCGCCTCGTGCGGTGCTATGACCTGATATGACCAAGTAAGCGTGCAAGGCATCCGCCCCCAGGGGCACTCATACGCACAGGTTACTCTGTTATCCTATGATATGTTCTATGTTCTCTATGCGGTATATGATTCCCATGTACGGGATCACGACTTGACATGACATGTTCTATGTTTCTATGCGGTTATTGTTCATGTATACATTTTTACTATGTTACTATTCATGCCTTACATACTCGGTACACTGTTCGTACTGACCTCCTTCTTGGGGGCTGCGTTTCATGCCACGCGGTACCCCCGACGACGTAAAGTCATTATAGAAGATGTTTCGGCAATGTTGGCGAACTCCGCTTTGCGGAGAGTGTGCGAGTCGCGCACACGTGCTATGGTCCATGATTACAGTTAGAGACTTTGCAGACAGAGTCGTGGGTCTAAGGTGTCAGCTTTAATAAGAGTTTCACCGGTTGACATGTTTTATCATACAGAGCCCTCATGTTTACAAACTGTATTTACTCGAGAAATGACGAAAAGATTTTGAAAAAAAAAAATCACTATGTATTTTACTTTACTTTGTCCTATGAATCCAAGAGAACATGTGTGTACTAAGAGTCCGAGGGTTCGCTCGGCTCCGAATATGGGGTCGGGTGCCCATCACACCCTAGTAAAGTCGGGGTGTGACAAAGTGGTATCAGAGCCAGGTCGGTCCAAGGGTTGTCTGCAAAGTCGTGTCCGGTAGAGTCCTGTTTATGGGTGTGAAGCCGGCCACATTTATAAACAGGAGGCTGCGGGGCATCTAGGAATGGTTGACCTTCTTTCTGTCCTATGATCGTGCGATAGAGCCAAGTCCTAGGAAAATGGAATCCCCTATGCAGGCCTTACCTACGACGAAAGAAAGTGAGAAGTGATATGGAAAGTTACAAGGACAAGTATTGATGTTCTGTTCTGCCACCCGAAGCTGGGGGCTCGGTATGGCTGAGATGAGTCGTATACATATGTAAGCCTGCAAGGTATTGCTAATAAGCTTCTTTGTGTGCGGATGCGAGTAGTGAAGATAATAAAGAAGGCCCTACCGAGAATGGGCATGTCTAAGAGAAAGAAGCGTGAAAAGGAAATACGATAAACGGATAATAAACGAGATGCGATGTTTCAAGAAGGGTTATGGATTTGGCGCGACGACGAAGGTGCGATCACTACCTCGGGAACCGGGGCCCAGGATAAGAAGTGGTTATGCACACAAGTGAAAGGTGAACATTCGGAACTAAAAAGGGCAAAATAGTAATTTCAAAGAAAGGACGTATTATGAAAATGTCTCGAAAGTTATAAAGTTTTGATTGGCCTCAGATATGTAAGTAGTAAAGGCCATGTGAGGAAGCGGACGTAAAAGTATCGCATTAGGACACCGAATTTCGGTGAAGTTTCGAAGTTAAGCGTGCTCGGATGAGAGCAATTCTATGATGGGTGACCCCCGGGAAGTGAATCAAAAGCTCCGCAAATTAAGAGGCAAGGACGAATGAGCAGTTAAGAGTAACCTAAGGAAAATAAGAATATATGGGTGGATGGAGACCTTAAGAGGACGCGTAAAATGAGGTGGATTAGTTCGGAAAAGAGATAGAAAGTGTGTCATAGCCCTAAAACTAGGATAGGCTTGAACAGCGTTTGGACGTATTTTGTGGGCTAGTGGATAGTAATTATATATATGTATGTATGAAGGTGTAGGATGTTCCGAATATGATTATATCGGTGGACACGTGAATCCCAACAACCGAAGTCACGGTACAGAAGGCAATAATTGAGAAAAGGGTACCGAAGTTCGAGTGACACCAAGAGTAAATGGTACAAGTGTTGTAAAGCAAGCTATTATTATTCTACTATAGACTGAGATTGGGAATGAGGACATGAGACGAAGTATAAACGGATAATGGTATAGGTACACCCTAAAAGGGGGGAAGCAGGTGAGAGGAATGTAAGGATGAGATAGAGACAGTTGATACGGTAATATGTTTTGATATGGATGTTTGGATCACAACCGAAACCCTCTTCATGGAAACAAGTTAGTAAGATCAGAAGACCGGCAACAAGCGGATAGGAGTCAAAATGGTATTGGATAGCCTAAGAGATAGTACGAAGGACAACAAAAGCTATAAAAAGGGAGCTCCCCCGAGGTACTTATGAGAGCCTGCAGGACTAGTCGAACATTCGAGGACGAATGTCCCAAAGGGGGGAAGGATGTTATATCCCGCATTTTGTACGTCGGAATATTTCAAGACAATTGCGGGAAGTTAAGGGCAAGACCATCTTCAAAAAAAATTATTTTAGCATAAGTTGGTTATGAATATTATTTATGAATATTATTGAACGGAAATATTGAGAAAGGCAAGGGCCAAGAAGAGAAATTTGCAAAATGCGTCGTGGAAATAATGCGGAAGGCTAGGGGCAAAATGGTAATATTGAGAAAGTTGAGGGGCAAAATGGTCATTTGCCATATTGGCCATGTGAGGAAAAAGGATGGCCAAATAAGTCATCTTTTAGCCAAATTCAAAGAAAAAGAAAAGGAAAATTCTAGAAATTAAAAGAAAGGGAAAAGGAAAGAAAAATCTAGAAAGGGCATGTGCTCCTCACATGCCTAATATATCATGCATATATATATATAAGAGAGGTTCATCATCTTACTAAGAGAAAGCAAGAAAAAAAAAGATGAAGAGAGGAGCCAAGGTGGGGTTCGGCCAAGCTCAAAAAAAATTGAGCTATGGAAAAGTTGATCAAAAATCTTTTTTCTTCTAGCAATCTAAGCAAGTTGAAGGCCCTCATTAATATGGTGAAGTCGTTGGAGCAATTAGGAGGCCTTTTGGTGTCATACAACAACTCTAAGCCAAGGGTGAAGTTGAAGGAAAAAGGGTAAGAACCAATCTTCCTTTGTGTTTTATGAATATTTGGTATGTGTCGTAGTATATGGAAATGGATGAAAAACATGAAAATATGCATGTTATATGTTGGCCGAATATATGTGTTGTGTTGGAGTGAAGTGATGAATTAATATTATCTAGTAATTGATTATTGAGTTGTGGATGTTAGTTGTAGTCGTGTATGGTGATGCATGGGGTGGACGTGTGTTTTGTATGAAAATTTGATGTTGAGCCGTGCATAGGGGCTGATTTGGAAGTAATGTAATTTTAATATTCTTTCTTGAGTTTATGAAAGTAATGTTGTAAACGTATGGGATTGACGATATGGATTATGAGTTTGGAAAAAAAAAAAAATGTGTTATTGATGTTCTAATGTAGTTGAAGGAATTCGGGTGAAGTAGCATATGGTTTGGGTTGTTTTGAAAATTGTATATATTGTTTGGAGTGTTCTTAAATCGTGTTTGAAAGGCCTCGGAATAATATTGAAGGAACGATCAATAATGTGAGTTTGAATATACGTAGCTTACTTGAAGGTGAATGAGATGTTATTGAATTGAATTGAATATATTTGGAGACGTTATTGTTCGTATTGTTGTTGGTTTGGCCGGGTTGAATTCCCGGATTGTTGTTAATTGAAAATGGCCAAGTTGAACTTGGTGGGATGGAGTATTTACAAGGGAAATGCTGCCGAAATTTCGGTAGACAAGTGCACTTCAAGATTCAACCTCTAAAGGCTTCTAACTAAGGTTTGGTAAATGCGACCATTTGTAGATTTTTGGCGGATTTGGAGCTTGAATTTGGAGGAGCGTAAGAAGCGGAAAAAGGTATGTAAGGCTCCACTTTCTTTCTATGGCATGTTTTAGATGTAATAGGCTTGAATATGTGTCTCGGGGATTACTCTGATCCTAGAAATCCGAGATTGAAATTTGATTACTATTCATTCAGTAAAATTGAATCAAATGTTCATGAATAGTTGAAAGAAGGATCTAAACTTCTAGAACTTGCAGGAATAAGATCCGTATGCCCTAAGACTCTCATAAGTCATGTCACGAAACGTTTTATACGTAAATTATGTACGCCGCCTCATTTGACCCGAGGTGGGCCCACTATTTCCGGATTCCCTCCTGTTGTCCTATTGGGCTTATTTTCCATTCTATAGCTAAGAACACTTATGGACATCCTTCCGACTACTAGACAAAAGTTGTTTTTAACTAAACCCTCGACCCCAAGGTATGATTTTCTTTACTAAAAGATTACAAGTGTTTTCCAAAACATACATTTTTCTTTAAAAACTAAGCTTTACATTATTTTTTTCTTTACTAAAAGTTTACAAGTGTTTTCCAAAATATACATTTTTCTTTAAAAACCAAGTTTTACAATATTGCCAATTCTTATGACCTAAACAACGACTATGATCCTATGACGACCATGAATCTATAATGTCTAAGATCCTATGATGACTATGATGGCTATCCTATGATGGCTATGATTCTATGGTGTCTATGATTCTATGGGGACTATGATTCTATGATGACTATGGTTCTATGATGCCTATGATTCTACGATGATGATCCTATGATGGCTATGATTCTATGATGACTACGATTCTATGACAACTGATATGATGACAATGATGATGTCAGATATGCTATGTCTATGACCCGATATGCTATGCTATGCTCTACGTTGATAGTCTCGCCTTATGATTATCATTCCTCCAAGGTGAGACAAAGCGTCCATGATTACTCCATAATGCGATCGGAGGATTCCGACCTTACGTCACTCCGATAAGTACATGATTTTCCTTGGGTTCCCCTGCATGCTAAATATGAACAAGGGTTGGGGGGGATGGGAACTATGTATACTTGGGAATTGGGAAGGAACTATGTATCATTGCCACCTGGTCAGCTGGCTTATCATCCCGGACGCGGGATGCCCGGACGCGGGATTTATGGCAGAGCTGGAGTATTCTGGCGCTATGTGTGGGCGAGCCGCCTCGTGCGGTACTATGACCTGATATGACCAAGTAAGCATGCATGGCATCCGCCCCCGTGGGCACTCATATGCACAATGTGGGTTACTCTGCTATCCTATGATATGTTCTATGTTCTCTATGCAGTATATAATTCCCATGTACAGGTCACAGCTTGACATGACATGTTCTATGTTTCTATGCGGTTATTGTTCATGTATACATTTCTTACTATGTTATTATTCATGCCTTACATACTCAGTACATTGTTCGTACTGACGCCCCTTCTTGTGGGCGCTGCGTTTCATGCCGCGCAGGTACCCCCCGACGAGTAGAAGTCATTATAGAAGATGTTCCGGCAATGTTGGCAAGCTCCACTCACCCCCGGGAGAGTTGCGCGAGTCAGCATACACGTGCTATGGTCCATGATTACAGTTAGAGACTTTGCAGACAGAGTCGTGAGTCTAGAGTGTCAGCCTAAAAACAGAGTTCCACTGGTTAAGGTGTTTTATTTTACGGAGCCTCATATTTACAAACTGTGTTTACTCGAGAAACGACGAAAATATTTTGAAAAAAAAATTTACTATGTATTTTACTTTACTTTGTCCTATGAATCCAAGAGAACATGTGCGTACTAAGAGTCCGAGGGTTCGCTCGGCTCCGAATATGGGGTCGGGTGCCCATCACACCCTAGTAAAGTCGGGGTGTGACAATCTTATTGCCCTACCCAAAGAATAAATGATCATATCAATACAAAAGGATGATACTATGGAATGTAAACATAAATCGTAAATGAAATGAAGTAGTAAAATCTAGCACCCCCTTCGGAGTGGTTTTGAAAATCAAACTTTATGTTTCCTTTAGTATAAAACTCATTTCCTTGAAATCATTAGTAAAACCATAGACACAACTCAACTTGGCACCTTATGGGTGCTCTCTTGAATGAGAATAGAATGCAATATCAATAAGACATCACAAGAAACATTTAGACCTTACTTTCTTCTAAGAATGGAATCATATGGAGTACATGTGGAATGAATAACAACAAGAATCATGCCAAAGGAAGAAAGGTTTGCCTTACATACCTAGCTTTCCGGCTAACCACGATCCATCTTGGTCATGCTAATCTATCAACAATATCAATTTACCAACAATCAATCCAATATATATCCTTATAATCAATCCCATAAACTTATCTCTATTTCTAACGGAATTTCGACAACATTTCCTTTATAAACTAGACAACCCCGAAAATCCAATTCAGCTAAATTATCAACAATCAATATACATCATCACTCAGATATTTCCATCCATTTAAATCCACTAAAACAGCCCCACCTTCATAAACTTCCCAAAAAAGCCAAACGAGTTTTTAACATTATTTCCTCCATTCTAATCCGTTAAAACTCTAAATAAACATTTTAATAACATAAAAGGAACTTTATACATACCTTATCAGCAGCTCAACCAAGAAAATATCATCCCCCAAGATCAATATTTAGCTTAAAACGACGACGACAACTCGTACTACACTTTATCCTTCACGAGCCTCGGGATTCGGGGCCCCGAACTTGATCGAACCCTTGCTTTATCTCTCTAAACTCCCCTCACTCTCTCTATACCATGTTCTGGACATTTGGTATGAAAATGAGGCAGATAAGGGTGAAAATTTCCCTTAAAAAGCAAGGGAAGTGGGCCTGACCCGACTTGCAGTCGGGTTGGGCCGAGCCCACTGCCCGGTTTGACCTTTTCGCCTTAAAACGTTCATAACTTTTTATCCCTATGTCACATGAAGGCCCACAACCTATGGTTGGAAAGTTATTTTAATTATCTACAACTTTAATTTTAGAGTTTTCCCAAATTCCCAAATAATGAAGGGGTTATGGCCTCCCGAAGTCAGATCACCCGAAAACGTAACTTAAAAACATCTTTTTGGAGGGCTTACACTTGGATTTGGCTCAAGGGGCCTTCTTGAGTTATGTTTAACTTCACATATATTGTTCATATAACTTGTCATATGTCCTTTATAAAAAACCCATCTTGCGGGCCCCCTTTGACTTACGGTTACGAGGGCATATATATCTTTTAACGTATCATTCCAATCATATTGTACGAATTCCAAATATCATACTCATGCTATCCTCATGCTAATATAGTAGAATTTCATCCTTTATACTTGTAATATTTGCTCCTCCTTGAGCTCACATTAAGCCGTCTGCAGCCTTAGTAACGCGAAATTTTTTGGGGTGTAACAGCAGTAGGAATGGGTGCGGGTGCGGGTGCGGGTGAGGGTGCAGGCTCCTGGCCTTTAATAGCAGTCGATCCCGTCATCACCATCTGAGAGAGAAAACAATAGCGAGATTAAGATACCAATCATAACAAAATCGCTCGAAAAATAGTAAACTAGATACCAATCAGATTGAACATGCACGAAAGGGAGAAAGAAGTGAAATGTTTCCTAATTATCGCATAGCCTCTCGAGGATGGGAACAAACGTCTACGTACCAATCTGCGAGACTCTAATAGACATGCTTTTGTGCTCATTAGACCGGTTAACTTACGGCTCTGATACCAATTTGTCACGACCCAAGTCGCGAGTCGTGTTGGTACCTACACTATTCCCCCGAGTAGGCGAACCACGTTCCCAAAACAAGTTAAATAAGCAAAAAATTTTAATAAGAAGAAGTTATCAAGTCTTAAATACTTATCATAACTAGAAATGTCTCAACATCCCCAAAATCCGGTCAAAGAGTACAAGAGCGCTAAACATAGTCTGGAATACAAGTCTGAAAATGCCCGAAGGCTACATACTATCTGTCGAATACAAAAACAAAAATAAATAAAGAGGGTCCTTCAGGGGCCACGGATGACCAAGTAGCTCACCCTGAATGACCGAAAGATGTCACCCTCGCGTATCAGCCACGGGGCGCAGAACTGGAGCTTGGATCGTACTCTACACTCAATAAAAGTGCAGCAAGAGTAGTATTAGTACAACACTTGTACTGGTAAGTATCATTGGCCGAAAATGATTAGATAACGCATTCAAAGTGGAAACTAAAAGGTAGCACATAGAGCAAATAGGTATGTCACGTATCATATACAAATAAAGTGTCAAGGAATCATGAAATCAACCAAAATGGACATGAGTCATCAAATGAACAGTTAGATATATGAATGAATGATGTAATTCAAGGCAATCATTATATATCGTCTGCCCGGTAAAGTTCCTGTTACATCCCGTACTTTTGTATATTGGATTTATCGTAAGCTAATCGACATAAGTTCAAGGACAAGGTGATTTTTGAGTTTATAAGTAGTAATGGTATGTTTAACAAGTGATAAGGGGGTGTCATAATAACTAGATGTCAAACGAATCGGAGAAAATAAGTTTTGTCAAAATTTAGGGATGTTGAACAAGTTATACAGACTGTATGGAATTTTGGTGCTATTCAAGTACACAAATAAAGAGACCAGTGTATAAAATTTTGAGGTCCCGAAATAATTTAGGACTTAACAAGTGTGACGACAGTGATTGGAGATAATATTTTGTATGTGGCAAAAGAGAATACGGACTAGTGCCATATTAGATGAGCATAATAATGAGTTTATGACGTGTGTTGAAAATGATTATTATTTAAGTGAATTGAGATCAAGGAATTAATTATGTGGGTAATTGATTAAGTATTGAGATAACGTGGAAGGGTAAGGGGATTAACTATTATATTAATTACTATCACTAGGATAATAGTCTTTTTTGTGGAATCCACGTGGGTGTCATGGAATCAAGAAGACTAGTGACTATGCTAATATAAAGTGGAGGTGGCATTACATGCTAGGAGGATGCAGAGATAAGTATGTTAGGCGTGGATAGGCCCCACGTTCAAGTAATGGCAAAAGGCGTCATATTAGAGATGGTGGTTTTGGGGCAAATTGGCTAACTCTCAAAGAGTTAACTTACAACAACTTAGATTTTCCCTTAAAGGGGAGCTACAGAAACGTGATTCCTACGTTGGTCCAACCTACTAATTTTAGTTGAATTCATTGTGTCACGACCCAACCCCGTAGGCCGCGACTAGTGCCCGAACTGGGCACCCGTACACACCCATTAATCAGAAATAGCATACGAATAACTTATACAGTATACAAAAAACATATACGTACAGAAAGGTGAAACGTCGCCCCCAAAGCTGTCACAAATATATATACACATCGCTGTCAAAATCCAGCAGATAATATCACACATAAGCCGGTAAGGCTATCATAGTATAGGGGGGCGTCCAAATCACAAATCACACAGATACAACCGAACAGTAACTACCCATAACCTACACATATATGTCTACAGACCTCTAAGAGCAATAACAGAATCATATGACGGGACAGGGCCCCGCCGTACCCATGAATAGACATGTACATATGCATCGGAAGAATCTGTACCAAAACATAGGCTCCTGAACAAGGGAGCGCTCCAAAATAGCTGAATGGAAATCCTAAGCTGGTGGATCACCCAAACAAGTATCTGTACCTGCGCGGCATGAAACGCAGCCCCCGAAGAAAGGGGGTCAGTACGGAATATGTACTGAGTATGCAAAGCATGAAAAACAGTAAATAGCATCGTAATCAGAACCAGAAGTACAGAAAGTAAATACAATATCCAGAATATCAAAGTGCTTACTTATTAAAACATAAATCATGCATGGGGCTCTTAGAATATGGTCGCCCTCCCGTCATTGGCGCCATAACACAGCATAACACCAGAAGGTTTCATATCTCCGTAACCCGACATATCCCCATAACACATCATAGCACATCATAACACAGCATAACACCAAATATAAACGGAACCCGGCCCTCTAGCGAGGAGCTCGGTGAACCGTAACACAGCATAACACCGAAATATAACATAGTGCGCACGATAACCTAACCGGCCCGTGACTCGGCGAAAAAGGTAACAACCATATGCACGAGCAGAGTCGTGAGCAACTATATGCAGTTTAAAACATTTTCAAAGACTCGGTAGAATAATCAAAATGAACCGTCATTTACAAACCAAGGCGATAGTCAAATCAAGTTTCTTCCGAATGTCGTTCGAAAACATATCAAATAGAACTTTAGGACTCATAGATACGTATCAAACCATATGAATTAGCTTATGAAAATTAGGGGAATAATCGTCATTACAAACTCGATAGAGAAGTAAGTAATCGACGCTCGAGGGTTAAGACGATAGTCGCAGTAAATCCCTTCAAAAGTCGTTAACATCACACAAAGGAAAGTCTCGGGGCCCACGGACGAGTGTCAAACCAATTTGAGTCCATCTATGAAAGTTAGAGATATTGTTCGTTATAGAATCTTCTACGAACGTTTCGAAGCGATCCGAGCCTGTCTATGGGAGTTACGGTTGTTCGTAGTTACAGAATCCTTTAAAAAGACATTCTTTATGCAACGTATCAAATCCAACCATACAAATGACTTAAGAACCATAATTTGACCATATTAAGAACATTAGCATCAGAAGTGAGTAAGAATCGTATACGGGCTCGGATCTTAAGAATGGAGTTACCCCGAGACTCGTGTCATAGTCTATTTACAACTAAGACATGCCAAGAGAAAGAAAGGGTAAGCTTCACATACCTCGTCCGCTTCCTAAGTTAATCCATACTTACGTCTCGGCTTCTCAAAATCTACAATAACATCATTGGCACCAAACATTAGTCATAAGCGCTTAGGGATCCAATTCTAAGCTAGCACTTTATTTACAGAAATTTGGGCAGCATTTCCCCTGTAAATTCAACAACCCCGAGAATTCAACTCGGCCAAATTCATCAACAACAATACCAGCAACCACACTAACAACATCAATAATCAAATCAAAATGCATTCTAACGTTAGTAGCTCTTTTCTACATAGTTCAACAACATTCCATTATATTCAATTCAACCACTTACATTCAAACCAATATCATCGCTCATACGTTCAATTACTAATCTGAAACCATTCAAACAATATTCAAGAACACTTTAAACAATTCACACAATATCTCAAGAAACCCAACCAATGTACCACCTTACCCGAAATCATCCCCAAACCCGAGAACAACAACAACAACACATTCCTCACTTCCGAATTCATGAATTACACCAACAATCCACACGTTAACAATTTCTTTTCCATAAATATCAAAATTACATAAGAATCACATTAAGGTGCCAAACGTCCCACATTAATGATTCTCATCCATTTCAACACACTACAACAACCAAACATGCTAAATAGGATTTAATTCATCACTCCTACACAACACACCTACGGCCACAAGCCATCCACACACGGCTCAACTTCAACATGTCATATTTCATGAGTTTCATCCGTTTTTACATACTACAACATACATAAACCATCCATAACATATAAAAACAAGATTAAACCTTACCTTTTTTTTTAACTTCCCAACTTGGCTAAGGTTGGCAAAGGATGAAAAGCGAGTGGTTTATTGACTCAAACAACAACTCCACGTTAACAAGGACCCTTAAATTAGTGGGTTTGCTAGGAAGAAATATTTTTTTGATGGCTATTTTTGGTCTTCAATTTTTCTCTCCATGGCCGAATACTCCCTCTTCTCTTTCTCCAAACTTCTTGAAATTTCTAGGAGATGAAAAATGATGAAGATGACTTAATTTGTCATCTTTTATCTCCATATGTAATTAACACATGTGGCTCTATGGCCCACATACTCTTTGACGGCCACCTAGACCCCCTCAAGAAATATTTTTTTCACTTCTAGCCCCTACAATTGTAAAGTAATCACATGCACCCTTCATAGCTTGAACTAGTCAAATTTGGCCAACCAAGGGTAGGCCCCACATACCCCACAAGGCCATTTGGCCATTTCATGAAATAATTTTTCCAACTTTTAGCCCTTAGTTTTCCTCAGTAGTTCCATCCAATAAAATCATAAACAGCTTGTACCTTAAAACAAGGTCGGAAAATAACCTTGTCATTAACTTTCCGCAATTAGCTCGGAATGTCCTGACGTACAAAATATGGGATATAACATCCTCCCCCCCTTTAGAACATTCGTCCTCGAATGTTAAACTAGTCTTATAGGGTCTTATAAGTGTTTCGGGGGAGTTCCTTATACAGTTATCCCAAACAGTTCATTAGTCAACTACCATAATCAATTTCGAAATTTAGATTATCAGTAGACATAGGAAATAAGTAGGCATACGTATTCTTCATCTCTTCCCTGTTACTGTTCTGCTACACTACCTTAACGGAAACCACATCTTTAGTACGCAGCTTTCTCACCTGTCGATCTAGTATGGCTATAGGCTGTTTCGCGTAGGATGACTTTTTACGGTGCCCGGATACCATCTATGGAAGATACTGCGGAGGGATCGCCTATACCTTTATGAAGCAACGACAAGCAGAAGGCGGACGCATGCCTCCAACTCGGGTGGTAGATATAATTCATAGGCAGCCTCGCCTACCTTACGGATGACCTGGTAAGGTCCAATATGTCTCGGAATAAGCTTCCCCTTTTCTGCCGAATCTCATAACACCCTTCAAGGGTGACACTTCCAAAGATACCCGATCGTCGACCTGGAACTCTAGGTGTCGACGTCGACTATCTGCATATGACTTCTGTCGAATCTGAGCTGTGAATACCCGCTCCCGAATGAGTTTCACTTTGTCAACTACTTGCGGAATCATATCTGGCCCAATGAACTTAATTTCGCCAACATCGAATCAGCCAAGCGGTGACCTGCACTATTGTCACGACCCAACCCCGTAGGCCGTGACTAGTGCCCGAGTTGGGCACCCAAACGTAATCGTCAGACCCGAATCACACACAGCTGGCTTATGCCGATACAAATATCAAACGCTGTCTCAAACACATCTCAAACTCAAACACATACATATCGGAAGCCGACAAGGCTAACGAATGGCGCGTCGGCCCAAAACATATAATATACAAACTCATCTATACAGGGTAGGCACACAACCCACATATACGTCTACGTACCTCTAAACAAACCAACGGACTAACGAGAATCATATGACGGGACGGGGCCCCGCCGTACCCCCGAACACACACACACATATGCAACGAACGAGTATATACCAAGATGTAGGCTCGGGATAAAAGGAGCACTCCAACACGGGGATAGGTCCCCTGGCGGCGGATCGCCAACCGGGCGTCCGTACCGCGGGCATGAAACGCGACCCCGAAGAAAGGGGTCGATACGAAATATGTACCGAGTATGCAAAGCGAGAAATACGATAAATAAATCCGAGTCACACACACGACTCGAAATGTACCGAAAGTAAGTACCTTTCAAAATGCCAAATGTTTATTTTCAAAATACAAAGCATGCATAGGGCACGAGAAAATATGGTCGCCCGCCCGTCGATGGCGCCATAACACGGCATAACACCGAAGGTTTCAAATCTCGTATCCCCGAAACGCAACACACATCATCACAACACATCATAAGCCATATCACAAAGCATAACTCCATAAACGGAACCCGGCCCTATGGCGAGGTCTCGGGAACCGTAACACGACATAACTCCGGAATATATATATCATAATGCGCACGACAACAAACCGGCCGGAACCGGCGAACGATGTACCAACAAACCGCACGAGCGAGTCGTGAGTAACCATATGCATAAAATCATTATCATGAGTTCAAAAAGTAAGTAAAATGATCATACTTGGGAATCGGGAAAATCGTTATACCAAACTCTTCCAAACGTCTTCGAAATGCACAAAGAAGGTCGCGGGACCCACGGACGAGTGTCACCCGAGCCGGGCCCGCCTATGGAAAACATACTCATCACACGTCATACAACCTCCCACGACGATATCGAGGCAATCCGAGCCCTTAGTCGAAAGTTATGAGCGTTCGTAGTTTCAACATCGTTAAGAATAGAATTCTTTTGAAAACCAAGTTTTTATGCAACTTTAAATTCAATTTTTCCAACAACATCAAAAACCAATATTTTCTTACATCAACCTACGAATACCAAAAGACAAACGCGAATCATAGACATGCTCGGATTACGAGAATAGAATTTCCTCGAGGCTAGTATCATAGCCTATATTAAACTAAGACATGCCAAAAGAAAGAAGGGTTAAGCTTTACATACCTCGCTTGCACACAACGGTAATCCAAATCAAACTTATATCTCGAATTCTCCAAGATCTACATGACATCAACAAATACCAACGTCAACCAAGCATTTAGAAGTTCATTTCCAACTAACACATAATCCTACGGAAAATTGGGCAGCACTTCCTCTATAAATGGACCAACCCCGAGAATTCAACTCGGCCAAATTCAACAACACAACAATACCAACAATCATTCTAGCAATATCCATAATCAATTCAAACACATTCGAGCATTAACAATCTTTCTCCGCACACCCCAACCACATTCCAATTATGCTTATTACGACTACATACTTACAAACCAACATGTAATCAAACTAACGCATATTCAATTATCAATCCAAAACCATTCAAACAACATTCAAGAACTCTTTAAACAATACACACAATATTTCCAACAATCCAACAAACTCTCCATTCCACCCGAAATGATCCCCAAACCCGAGAACTTCAACTCTAACACATTCCTCGATTTCAAATCATAATTTACTCCAACAATCTATACTCTAACCATGCCATTTCCATAAACATAAAAATTACACTAAATGCACCAAACCTTCCAAATCAGCCCACAACACTTACAATACCAATTCGAATCATTAAACTCTTATTTTCCAACATAAAATCCACATAACAACAACAACCAAAATTCCAAGAAAACTAATTCATTTCTTGACACACATAAGGGCCATATTCGGCCAACACACCCATATATATATACTTCATAATTTCCATTCATTTCAACACTCCACAATAACCAAACATGCCACATAAACTTAGTTCATCACTTTTAACATAATCCACACACATACACGGCCAACAACTATGTACACGGCCTCAACTTCAAATACAAAGTCTCCATGAATTTCATCCATAACAACATACAACAACACACATAAACCTTCCATAACTCATAAAACAAGATTAGAATTTACCTTTCTTCACAACCCTTCAATTTGTCCAAAGTTGGCCAAGGATGAAAACGAACAATCCAACGCTTGAAACAACAACTCCACGTTACTAAGCACCCTCAAATTAGTAGGTTTGCATCAAGGAAATAATTTTTAGAAGGCTAGTTCTTGGTCTTGATTTTTAGTAGCCATGGCCGAATGGGTGGGTGTTCTTGCTCTCCATCTTCTTGATTTTTCTAGTTAATGAAAATGATGATAAAATGGTCCCTTAAGTCATTCCTTAATTTCAAATAATGGCCAACCATGTGGCCATGGCCCACTCAAAGGTGGCCGGCCACATGGCCAAATTTTACTCCCTCCATTTTTTCAATAATGGCCAACTTCCCTTAATTCCATCTTTGGTCCCAAAGTTTCTTTAATGTTTCCATACCAATAACGTCATACACACTTAGGTCGCATGACAAAATCGAAGGTCACACGTCTCGACTTCGCATCCCGGAATGGTCTTAATCCTAACTTTTCATAGTTAACCCGAATCGTCCCGTCGTTCAAAATACGGGATGTAACAACTATCTGCCATACAAAGCCTCATACAGCTATCTGGACGCTAGAATGGTGACTATTATTATATTCAAACCCACAAGTGGCAAATGATCATCTCTAACCTATCGAAACCAATGACGCGGACCGCAACATATCTTAGCATTCAATAGCACGCTCGGTACGTAAGTCGGTCCGAGGGTGACATCGTGTCGAGATTCACTTGTGACCTTATCCCTTCTGGAGGGATCTCCAGGAGTTAACGGTAACTGAGCCCCTCGGTCTGAGATCATAGATGTGAGAGCGTTGGGAAGGCTCTTTATATATAATTGCGCATAGCCTTTAATTGGATGATTAGTCTTGAAGGTGCCCTTGTACTGACTCCTTACGGTTCGATAGTCAGCGTCATTAGTCCTTACATCCCTGTCACCATTTACCTTCACATTCCGAGTGCTCATCCAATATGATTTTGTCGCTAGTGAGCATAATGGTTATGTCCCTTAAACTATTCCTCCTAGTTCCTTCCCCGGACTACTTCCATCGACCCAAAGGATGTGTATACGTAATGGTTCTGCACTCTTCGTTACCCTTCACCGTACAGCTACATTTATGGCAACTCTCAGTTTGAGTTCAAACTAAATCCTTGGGCTCTTTCCACCCCTATTCTTTTAGCTTTTACGCCACAACTGTTTCTCTAACCTTTATCCCTCAAATCTTACCATACAACCCAAAAGCATAGGGCTACGAAAATTCTTACTCTTTTATGATTCTCTCATAACACAAGTACACGTGTCTTCGATTTCCTTATACTGGCGATCATTTCGGACTCTGACTCCAAGCTAATAAATTTTCCCCTTCTGGAGCATAAGAACGCCATAATCCCTTTCGAGTCCAATATGTTCTCCCCCCTCCCCCCTTTATTAAGGAGGTCCTAATACCCCACTAATAATTTCCTTTGATATCATCATCCTCGGCACTTATCTCTCAAGAGTTAGAAATCTCTTAGTATCGTTGCACGGCTTAATCATTCTTTCTTTTGCTTCTTATTCCTCGTCGTGGTCACTATCCTTTCGTCCCACTTGTCAAAGTCTGTTCTTCAACCCCACACATTCCTCTTTTGTTCCATACTACCACGCTCTATCCCTCTCGCATGCCTACCTTCAAATTTTTATCCAAATAGTGTCGTGCTTTGCCCGTCGCCTCTCTTGGAGGCTTCACTCCCTCATGTTTCTTACTTTTTTCGCTTCTTCCGACATTTTGGTCACCTTACCTTCCCTCTACTCACTTTCTTTCTTTTCCAGAATATCATTGTATTAGAACTTCCCGAGCTTAACCTGTAGTGAAAACAACATCAACTTGCCTTATAACATTTGTGCCATTTTTTTCCTTTCACTTAAGCTTCGTTATCTTGTCCGATTATTGCCTTCCAATATGCCGCAACGTCGATTCTTTGGGATACAATATATGTAACACGAAAATGGGATATCATATACATACGTTTACATAATTGCTACCATCTTGTTTACACGAAATATTTCCAAATGCTATCTAACGAATGATTCTAAATATCATGTAATGCGCTTCTTTCTTTTTCAGAGTTCGAGCCTCATCCTACGTGACCTCTTGGGTTCTACCCACTTTGTATACTCTAATTTCTCTTAGGCTACCCTAGCTTCCCATTTGTCTCTCCTGTGTCCGTCTAAGGTGACTTTTAAAGCCTCCTTTCGAAGTCACCCATCCTAAAATTGCTCCCGCTCCGGCCGACGCAACCTTGGAACTCTGATGAAATACGATGCTCTAATGCTAATATGATCGCGTCGACCTCGCCGCATGACCTTTAGCACATAATCTGGAGTAGGTTGAAGTCTTGACAGGCCTCAAAACGTTCTCATAACACATCTCTGCGAATTAGAAAGGGTCTCAAAATCAATAATTATTTAATACTCGTAGTCATCCCAAATTCTCAGCTAGGTGGCATTTATATTCCAACGATAAGTGCCCAAAGTTCTCTCGAAGTAGTATTTTTACCTCAACCTACCTCATCTGTTTCCTTAAGCCTACCGTCTTTGTCGCTTAAAGATCCCATTATTTTTTAGGTGAAGTCGTGAGCACGTAGTACCCCTTTATGCTTTATGCCTTTTTACCCTTACTGTGTAAAACATAGGCTTCTAACTTACTCAAAACACACAAGTTCGTCTCACTAATAGCCTTATCTTATCACCATGAATCGTCGTACTACACTTTTAAGTTCTGATGTTGTGTATTCCCTTTTCGTTCCATATTCCTACTCATTTAATCACGTCTATCTTGGTGCTTCCGTTAGTATTGTTGACTATTTTCCGTCTATGTCCATCCTTCTTTTGAATTTGGGAGAAATTTTTATAATACCTCCGGATAAATACTACTCCTATATAATCCCTTTCTCGTTTTCAAATCATATTCTATTCATCCCCATTTGTTCTTATCATACCGATCGTTCCAGCTGGTTTATGTTCTATCTCGTGGCTCATCTTTCTATAGTTTGGTCTTTCACAATTCCGTCACTGATATTACTCGTGTTCTCGGCTACACATGTTATCATCTATTACTGCACTGTTATCTTGCCCACTTTCCTTTTCATCTCCTTATTCCAATTCAACCCTTTCTTCTTTGGTGCTCGCTATCATTTCTGCTTTCTCATAATCTCTGTACGGACTTTTGATCACGATGTTTGACCCCGTGGGAATTTCGAGCGATTATTAAGCACCCGTACACACACGGTAAAAAACGACACATAACTTATACATAGACGAGAGATCAAACGTCGGACCGTAGCCTAGCATAATCTTAATCTTACACATACGAGCTCAAGAAGTAAACGTCGCCCCAAAGCCCGTCACGTATATACATATACATAACGGACATAAGCCGGTAAGGCTATCATAATATGGGGGAGACGTCCAAATCACAATCATACAGACATAACCGAACAGTGACAACCCACAACCCATGCGTACATGTCTACAGACCTCTAAGAGTAATAACGGAATCATATGACGGGACGGGGCCCCCCGTACCCCGAATAAACATATGCATATGTACAATAACGGGACTCGTACGGACCAAAGTATAAGGCATCGGAACAAGGGAGCGCTCAAGATAGGCCCGAACGGGAATCTAAGCGGGTGGATCATCCAAACAATATTTGTATCGCATGAAACGCGACCCCGAAGAAAGGGGTCGACGAATATGTACACAATATATGCAAAGCATGAAATACGGAAAACGAGATCATAACCGAAGTAGGGAGTACAGAAAGTGAGCATAATAAACAGAATATCGAAGTGCTTGCATCTGAAATACAAATCGTATATACGAGGTACAGAAGACAAATATAATAATCAGAATGCCAAAATGCTTAGCTTTCTTTTGAAAAACATTATTGTCTCAAATATATGGAAAATAGAACATATCATATGAGGTGACATTAACCGATGTGGGATTCGCCTAAACCAATGTGAGATTCGCCTAAACCAATGTGGGATTCGCCTAAGGCAACCTTACGCTCACCCCTACTTGGGACTCGGCGTGCTTTGCCGAGGTTTGCCCCTTGTTGGGTTTGCCCCACCAGGGTTTGCCCCGCATTGGGTTTGCGCCACCGGCTTGCCTTTGATACACACATGGTCATAATCGAATGTCAAAATGCTTACTCCGAACATAAATCATGCATGTCAATATCATATATCATATGCACACACATATCGTGTCCCGGCCCTCTAGTGAGGGACTCGGTAAATAAGATCATATCATCATACACACATAACGTGCCCCGGCCCTCTAGTAAGGGACGCGGTAAATAAAATTATCATGCCATCATATTATCATATCACATACCACATACGGTCCGTAATGGGACCCGGCGGACAGAACATGGTCGCCCCTCCTATCTCGGGCGCCATAACTCATCATACTTCGGAATGTTGCATATCTCCGAACACATCATACTCCGTATCACATCATACTTCGAAAACACATCATACTTCGGAATCACATCATACTTCGGAATATAGCATAGTGCGCACGATAACATACCGGCCCGGGACTCGGCGAAGGAAGTAACAATAGTGTGCACGAGCAGAATCGTGGGAAACTATATGCAATGCAAAACATTTACAAAGACCCGATAGAATAATCAAAACGACCTATCATTTATAAGCCAAGACAATAGTCAAATCGAGATTTCTTCCGAATGTTTCACCGGAACACATCAAATAGAACTTTGGAAACCATAGATACGTATCGGAATCATAAGTATAAGAATCGTCATTTTAGAATCAACGAGATAAGTATATAATCATACTCGGGGTCGGAAAGATAGTCATATTAAGTTCTTTCAAAAAGTCGTTAGCACTATACAAAGGAAAGTCGCGGGACCCACGGACGAGCGTCAACCCAATCCGGGCCGCCTATGAAAGTTAAAGTCATTATACGTTATAGAATCATTTACGAGCATATCAAAGCAATCCGGTTCTGTCTATGAAAGTTACGGACATTTTTAGACATAAGATCCTTTCGGAACAAAACCGTTTACACAGCATTTCAAATCCAATCATATCAAAGACATACGGACCATAGCTTGACCATACTAAGGATGCCAACATCAAGAAGCAAATAAGAATCGTAAACATGCTCGGACTTTAAGAATAGAGTTACCCCCAAGGCTCATAACATATCATATCTTACTTACGTCTAGGACATGCCAAAAGAAAGAAGGAATAAGCTTTACATACCTAGTCAGCTTCTAAGCTAATCCAAACTTTAGTCTCGACTTCTCACGATCTACAATACGTTATTAGGCATGAACATTAGTCATAAGCATCAAAAAAATTCAATTCCAAGCCATCACTTTATCTACGAGAAATTTAGGACATTTTCCCTATAAATTCAACAACCAGAATTCAACTCGGCTACATCTTCCAACAACAATACCAATAACCATAAAAACAACATCAATATTGAATTCAAAACGCATTCTAACATTAATAATTCCTTCTACACAATTCGGCAACATTTCATTTATATTCAAATAAACTACATACGATCGAGCCAATATCAATGCTCACGCATATTCGGTTACTAATCCGCAACCATTCAAACAAGTTTCAGAACACTTCGGACGATCCAAAAATATTCAAATCAGCCATCAATGCACCATGCAACCGAAACCCTCTAAGTTGAGAAAACAATCAACAACACGTTTCCTCCTTCCAAATTCATCGACTACCCCAACAATTCACACATTGACAACATCATTATCATAAATACAAGAAACCGTATTACAATCATATTAGCTTCCAAAAACGGCCCGCAATAGAAATGACAACAACACACTTAAATTCATAATTTTCATCCATTTCTACATACTACAACATGCACAAACCATGCATAACATATGGAAATAAAGATTAAATCTCACCTTTTCCATTCAACTTCTCCCTCGGCTAGAGTTGGTGAATTGCAACAATGGCGGTTAATTGCTCACAACTTACTCCATGTTAACGAGGACCTTCCAATTAATAAGAAAGCTAGAGAAGAAAATAATTTTTTTGGTCACTACTCATGGTCTTCTATTTTTTGCTCCCATGGCGAACTCTCCCTCTCTTTTCTTTCTCTAAGCTTCTTGAAATTTCTTAGTGGAAAATGATGAAGATGACTAATTGTCATCTTATACACACATATATAATTCATCCATGTGGCCTAGGGCCCACACCATGTGGCAGCCACATGGCCTTTAATTTCATGAAATGGCCAACTTTCTATAATTAACTTTTGGCCCAAATTTTCCTTAATGATTCCATCCAACAAAATTCATAAGCAACTATGTATTTTAAACAATGTCGGAAAATAGTCTTGTCCCTAACCATAATTAGCTCGGAATATCCCAATGTACAAAATACGGGATATAACATCCTTCCCCCTTTAGAACATTCGTCCTCGAATGTTCAACTAATCCGCATGGGTTCTTAAAGGATCTCGGGGGTTTCCTTATTACTATAACATGCGATCTCGTACGCCGATCATACTTCTCTTTCATCCTTCTTTAGCCGCAAGTCGCCTCCTTTTTACGTCATTGCTCGCCATGATATCTTATGAGAAGCTACATCCTTAGTACGCGATCTTTTTTACTGCGTGCTTTGTTACTTTCCTACATTGTCAATCACTGTACATCGATGCCTTGAGCATATAGCGAAATCAAAAGTTAGTGCGGGGAATCTCATTTCCTATGACTTGGCTCCATCGCCACGATCTAAGGCCAGAAAAAGGGTCATGATTCCTAAATGCCCATGACCCTTGTTTATAAGTGTGGCGGCCACTGTCATATGAACTGCCGACATGGTCACGTAGACAACCGAGGACGACTGCGTGTACCATACCTGTCTTATTGACCCGTGGTAGTGACCAAGCCCAGGCTGGGCACCCATACACACCTGATGTAACGCTCCAAGCACACCCGGTGTTACTAGAGGTGTGATGGGCACCAGGCTCCAAATGGGACCGAGGAACGCGACTCTTGCTACGTGCCTAATTTTTTTTTTTTTCTTTTTTTGAATTTCTACGCCAAGTATACATAATAAGATTCTTTAAAATATTCCTTTGTTGCTTTTAAATCAAACAAAATATGTAAGCTGTCTGAGAACTTGTATCATAGTACAAAGCCGGCAAAAACCCCGAAACCACGATTAATGCGCAAAGTCTCTAACTTCAAACAGACATCATGGCATACACGACTCGGCCCGACACTCGGAGCGAACGGAGCTCGCCAACCACGGCTGGAACGTCTTCTATACTACCTCGACTCATCTGGGTGTACAGCGGCATGAAACGCGACCCCGAAGAGGGGTCGTACGAGCTATGTGCGAGCATGTAAGGCGAGAAGTAGCAACATAGTAGGAGATATAAGCATGAACAATAAGAAGATATCACGTCGTGAGATAAAGAAATAACACTGTACATATGCGATGCTCTGCGTGGAAACATGGGACATATCATCGGATAACGAACACTTGTGCATATGAGTGCCCCGAGGGGCGGATGCCATGCATGCTTGTGCAGTCATATGGTATCATGGCGCCGTACAAGCCGACTCGCCCACGTTGCGCCGAAATACTCGGCTCGCCCGTAAATCCCGCGTCCCAGGAGCATCCGCGTCGGGATAATAAACGGTGACCGGTGGCAATGAAACAAGTATCCCTTCCCATTTCCCCCATGTATACATGTATCCCATCCCCCCGACCCATGTACATATACGGTATAGCATGCATGAGAAACGAAAGTCATGTATTCATCGGAGGGACGTAAGGTGCGGAAACCTCCGATCATATTATGGAATAATCATGGTCGTCATGTCTCGCTTGGAGAAACGATAATCATAAGGCGAGACTATCAACGGAGAATAACATTAAGGGAACGTAGAACATATCATATTGTATCGTATCATATCATAGCATATCGTGTCATATCATAGCATATCGTGTCATGTCATAGCATATCGTGTCATAGACATTTTCTCATATTTAGCATCATCTTTGTCATCATAGAATCATAGTCATTGCTTTAGTCATGAAAACTTTCAAAACCGTACAACTTGGATTTGGAGAAAAATGAATACTTTGGAAAGCATTTAGGAATTTTCATGAAAAGAAAATCATGCCTTGGAATCGAGAGATTAGTTAAAACAACTATTATTTAGTAGTCGGAATGATAACGAAAAAAGTTTCCTTTATTTATAGTACGAAAATAAACCAAACGGACAATAGAGAGAGAATTCGGGAATAGTTAGGCCCACCTCGAGTCGGTGAGGTGGCATACACAATTTCGTACGTTAAGCTTCATGGAGTCGACTTGTGAAGGTCTAGGGGTCACTTGGTTCATTTGGGCAAGTTAGAGATGTTCAAGTAATTATTTCGATAAAACACGCCAAACTTAATTCAATTCTATTGAATGAAAAGGGGGAAATTTCAACCGGATTTCTAGGAATGGAATCATCCCAGGAGCAGTGTTCAAACCTATTACGTCTAAGACATGCCAAGAAAGAGAAGTGAAGCCTTACATGCCTCTTTCAGCTCCTTATAACATACTTCAAATCCAAGTTACAAATCGGCCGAAATCTACGATTTGGTCACATTTTACCAAATGTCAATTCGAGCATCTAGAAGTTGAAATTCAAAGTAATCATTTGTCTACGAAATTTCGGCAGCACTTCCCTTGCTGTAATTACTCCATCCCACCAAGTTTCAACTTGACCAATTTCAATCAACAACAACAACCCGAGAAATGAAACTCGGCCGAGAATATCAACTTGACAATACCCACGATCCATTCAAGACACACTTTATCACTAGCAACCTTTGTCATATATTTCAATAACACTTTAACAACAATCGTATATTTCATTATCCTTCATGTACGTAACTTGACAACGACCCTTCATTGTTACCATCCATAACCCATAACAACAATAACTAGAATGTTAAATTACGTCAAACTTGCCATATATACCATTCAGCCCTGACAACAACACATAAGTTTTTCATGAATTTCCATTCTTTTCTATACATTACAACAACAAAGATTTCATAAAATTTATTCATTTCTTTACATAATGACAACAACCGACATGCTACATACACACACGGTCACACCATACACCACACGGCTATCACTGCGTTATATATGTTTCATGAATTCCATCCAATTCTTGACATTACCACAACAACCAACGTGCTACATACACTTAATCCATTCTTTCTATAACAATACCAGGCCAACCACTATACTATGCACAGCCACACTTCAACAAACAAATTCATGTTTTCATTCATTTCTCCATACTACAACATATAGCATCCATAACATTAGAAGATTGGTTCTTGCACCTTTTCTCTTCAACTTTCTTGGCTTAGGATCGTGAACTTGTACAAATGAATGATTTTCTTGTTCCAATGAATCTTCCAATATTTGTAGAGGGACGTTTCGTTTGCTGGAATGCTAAGGAAAAATAATTCTTTCACTTGTTCTCTCCATGGCCATGTTCGGCCAAGCCTTGGCAGAACCCACCTCTTTTTTTTTTTTTTTCTTTCTTTCTTTCTTTCTCTCATTTCTTCTAATTAAAGATGACCAACCATATATATATAGCTTCCTTGGCTTTGCCAGGGAGCACATACCCCTCTCTTTCTCTAGAAATTTCTTCTTTTTTCTTGAATTTCTCAAAATAAACAAAGAAGACCAATTGTCTTCTTATGTAAGCTTTGTCCACACATATGTATAATTAGCCCCATTAAATAAAATGTGGACATATAATTATGTACCACGTACCAACATGGCCCTTCTAAGATTTTCAAGACTTCCTTGTGAAAAATTCCCATTTTGCCCTTAGCCTTCCATAACATTACCATGAACCTTTTAGTGAATATCCTTTCTACCATGGCCTTTTCCAATATTTCCATACTAATAAGGCACGTAAATAATATTCACCCAACGACTACATTAAAAGTAATTTTGGAAATAGTCTTGTCTTTAACTTCTCGCAATTGTCCTAAAATATTCCAACGTGCACAATGTATGGGATATGAGTGGATAAATCCGGATAATGTTTAAGGTAATATGAGAAGTTCGCACAAACTTTGAGTAGTGCGACGCCGGAAAAATGGACGTATATGAAAGAAAGAGTATGACAAAGAGAACGGTATTGGATAGCTTAAAGAGCTAATATGAAGGATGGAAATAGCTTTGAAAAGGGAGCTCCCAGGGTGCTTATGAGATTCGATGCGACTAGTTGAACATTCGAGGGATGAATGTTCTAAAGGGAGAAGGATGTTATATCCCGCATTGTGCACGTTGGAATATTTTAGGACAATTGCGAGAGAAGTTAAAGACAAGACTATTTCCAAAATTACTTTAATGTACAAGTGAAACATGAATATTATTTATGTGCCTTATTAGTATGGAAATGTTGGAAAAGCAAGGGTAGAAAGGGATATTCACTAAAAGGTTCATGGTAATATTATGGAAGGCTAAGGGCAAAATGGGAATTTCTGAAAGTCTTGAAAATCTTGAACCATGTTGGCCGTGTGGTCTAATTATATGTCCCCATTTTATTTAATGGCTAAATTTTACATATTTTGGGAAAAAAAAG